>NC_059352.1:35835703-36135703 GCF_019703515.2 Myxocyprinus asiaticus | reverse complement strand
CACTTCACACTACACAACAGGTCAATCGTTAAAAAGTTTAAGGTGTTGTACAACAAACGTGTGCTGCTCCCTAATTTCACCACACTCCCATATGGATTCTGATAATCTTTTTGGACATAGGGGTGTGCGAGACACAGATGGTTTTGATTTCAGATTACAGCATCCATTTTCATGTGTGATAAGTGGCCCTTCAAACTCGGGAAAGTAATATTTTGTAAAAATGTTGTTGCAAAATGCTGTACGGTTGATTTCTAAAATAACTGAAAATATTGTGTATATTTATGATTGTTGGCAACCATTGTATGACGAATTGTTGAAACTGAAAAAAGAGGCCAGCGGAAGCAATGAGGTGTTCACACAGTATGTTCACCACAGAAATCTTTGTGCTGTTTATATTATACAGAATTTATTTTGCCAGGGTAAATCCAGCAGGACCATCAGCTTAAACACAAATTATCTGATGTTGTTTAAAAACCCCAGAGATACCAAATAGGTCAATGTACTAGGAAGGCAAATGTATCCCGGGAACAAGATGCAACCAACAAACCTTTTGGATACCTGATAATTGATTAGAAAACAAAAACACCTGAACACTATCAGCTCAGAACAGATTTACTTTCAACACATCCTGTAGTATACCTCCAGAAAAGAAGGTAGTGAAAAAAACTGTTGGACGGTGAAAATGTCAGCTAGACTTTGTAGAAACATGCCTCTTTAAAATTATTATTAAAAGCAACACCCAAACAGAGATGGGTTATTTTACAGTCTGCCACAGACGAGCTCATTGTGACATTGTGTGAAGTAGCTCTTAATGTGCTCTACGGCAATATACCACTCACGTCACAACAATACCAGAAGTTAAGAAGGAGGAAAAGCAAGATCAAATTTGTTACAGATAAGATGATTGGCTGATAAACCAACAGGGTGGATTTCTTCTGCCCCTCTTAAGCGTCGCAATCCCTTTTATCTCCAGCTTGGTTGCTTCTAGATAACTTTGGGGATGGAGTATGCAGAGAAGATGTTTTTATTTCCACAGCATCAATTGGAAAAACTAAAAACTGGTAACCCCTGCGAGTCTATTCAACAGGTTGTTGAGAATGATTTGGACATGACTTTTTTTGCACAGATCTGATTTGGACAATTATGAAAAGGCAAAACTGTACACAAATACTTTACAGCGATTTTTAACACTTGCTAGACAAGGCAATAGGGAAACCAACACATTAACATTAACCCTTCCACAGCCTGACCACGCAGAAAAAGAAGACCCACCTGCGACAGTCGGTGTAAGTGTCCAGGATGTTTTAGATAATGTTGTGGATGACATTTTGAAGAATGTTCCACAGAGGAGTGTAAAAAACATTTGTTACATTTTAGATAAAATGTGTAAAACTAAAGATGTCACTTCTTGTGCTGAGTTGGGCGAGTTTGTGTTTAAAGGTAGAACAATCCCTGGTTCACACATGCTCGATTTAGTTAAAGGTGTCATGGCTCCACAAAGATTGCTGATGCACGGAGACCTGTTGGATGGAACGAGTTTCTGGAGGCTTTTGCTACTTTAAACATACCATACTCAATGGTACCAAATCATTATGTCAGACATGCAATTAACTCTTTCAAAACCAAATCGACACCGACTATAACCAGCTCATCTAAGAAGAGTAAAAAACAGAGAGTACACCCAAGTTCACCATCAACACATTCAAATTATTCAGATGGACACATATTCATTTCACCCACTCTTGACCAGAGTCAGAGGCTACGTTTTTAATCTCAGAGTTTTGTATGTTCTGTGTTCTCATGTTTTGATCTTGTTATTATCTGTATTGTTGAATGTGGTATGTATAATAAAGTCAAAAAGAAGAAATTTCTGTTCTTTAGTTGTTTTATTGAAAATATTAAGCATAAGACATAAACATTTTACCTGTCTGAACACACTTGAAAACATTTTCATTACAATGAGATTGTTTTAGTTTTTTCACAAAAGCTGACACCTTTTTGTCATTTTTAATAAAATCATTGGTATACAGCTTCAACACATAAGCATAATCATACCCCTTTGCCAGGTGGTAGAGAAAGAACACACAATGCTGACCACAAGTCTCTGGTGAAAAATCTTGGACTTGCACTGATGAATGCTGTACCACACTAGAATTGCGGTTTAGAAAGTTTTTGATAATCGGCGGAAAACGGGGGTTATCTGGTTTATTACCAAAACTGTCAAAAAATCGAGCAGTGCCCAACCGATCGAGCAACTCATCAACACAAGGCATTGGATACGCATCAAATTTAGACACCACGTTGACTTTCCTATAATCCACACAGAACCGTACAGACCCATCGCTCTCAGGCACTAGAACAACTGGGCTGGACCATTCGCTGTGGGATTCTCCTATTACCCCCATATCGAGCATTGCATCCAATTCTTCCCGAACGATTTTCTTCTTGTGTTCGGGTAATCGATAGGGGTGGCTACGTACCACGACCCCCGACTCGGCCTTGATGTGGTGATGGATGAGGTTTGTACGTCCCGGTAGAGGGGAGAACACATCCGCAAACCCCTGTTGCAACCTAGCAACATCCGTGAGTTGACTCGGTGAGAGGTGGTCTCCGCAAGTGAACGGGGTGAACCGTTTATGTTTTGAACTCACCTCTGGTCCAAGCTCCACCTTCTCGGGAACTACCATAGCCAACGTCATGGGGACCGCCTCCCTCCACAATTTCAGGAGATTGAGGTGGTATATTTGACGTGCGCCCCCTCTATCGGTTCGTTTTACCTCATAATCGGGATCTCCCACTCGTCGTGTGACCTCAAAGGGTCCTTGCCCCTTGGCGAGTAATTTAGAGCTCGATGTGGGAAGCAATACAAGCACCTTATCTCCCGGTGCAAATTCCCTTAGCTGAGTTCCCCTGTCATACAGTCGGCGCTGTCGTTCTTGAGCTTGGAGCAAATTCTCCTGTGTTAGCTGCCCTAAAGTGTGGAGTTTTGCTTTAAGATCAAGAACGTATTAAATTTCATTTTTACTGTTTGAAGGTCCCTCCTCCCAGGCCTCTCGCAATACATCAAGCACACCGCGTGGGCATCGCCCATACAGCAGCTCGAATGGGGAGAAGCCAGTGGAGGCTTGCAGGACCTCTCGTACTGCAAATAACAGGGGGTCGAGCCATTTATCCCAATTTCTAGCATCGTCGTGCACGAACTTACGAATCATGTTTTTGAGGGTTTTATTAAATTGTTCCACCAGGCCATCCGTTTGAGGATGGTATACACTGGTGCGAATCGATTTAATACTCAACTCGTACAGCTCGCATAGTGTCCATGACATAAACGTTGTGCCCTGATTGGTGAGGATTTATTTCGGAATCCCCACCCGAGAGATTATTTTGAAGAGTGCCTCCGCAACACTGCGTGCTGAGATGTTGCGAAGAGGCACTGCTTCCGGATATCGCGTTGCATAGTCCACTAGGACCAATACAAAGTGATGTCCGCATGCTGACCATTCTAATGGCCCGATGAGGTCCATTCCAATTCTCTCAAAGGGGACCTCGATCAAGGGAAGAGGGCACAATGGCGCTTTTGGGGTGGCCGGTGGGTTAACCAGCTGGCATTCGCTGCATTCCGCACACCACCTGCGGACATCGCCAATGCCCGGCCAATAGAAACGGGCTATTAGACGTTCAGTGTTTTCCTTTCTCCTAAGTGACCCGCCATGGGATTATAATGAGCCGCCTGGAATACCATTTACCGACAGCTCTGTGGAATCAAAAGTTGGGTTGTATCCTCTTTAGTCTGAGTGTCCTGTGTCACTCTATACAACCGCTCATTTATAATCGCAAAATAGGGGTATGAAAGGGCGATGTCTGGCTGGAGTCGTTGACCATCGATGACTTTCACTTGGTCGAAGTCGTGTTTGAGGGTTTCGTCTCGCGACTGCTCCAAAGGGAAATCCCCCTCAGGGAATTCCCTGAGAAGGGGAGGGGCTGCAGCCTCTCCCCTTCTCTCATCATTATGACGCAGAGCTGTCGAGGATGGCCCCGGCTCCGCCTCCCCTGCCAGAGTATCGCACATTGCACATCTCCCTAACTTCATACAGGACCCACCCGCGCAAATTCCCTTTAATGAAACTCTAAAATTGGGCCAATCAGTCCCCAAAATCAGCGGATCGGTGAGGCGGGGACTAACCGTGGCCTCCACTCTATGCTTTTTCCCCCAGAATTTAATCGTCAGGGTCACCACCGGATACTTGTGAATATCCCCGAGCACACATTTCACCCTCACCGTATTATTTCACCAAATAATAATCCAAACAAACAAGTGGTGTGGTTAAAAAAATTTTTTTCTTCTTTTTAAAATCCGCGAGCCAGTATTTCACAAAAGAGTTCCAAAACAGAGAAAAGTATTATCTGGCCAAAAGCCCCCAAAACAGGTAATCCTCCAGATATCTAACGCTGGGAAAATCCCATGTGCTCTCGTGGACTCCCAGTACTCAGGAAGGCCTTTCTTTTCAGGTGGCTCTACCATCAAAATAAAAGTCCTCCTTCTCTCTACAAGAATGCAATACAAAATACATGTCCCTGGATTTTCCCACAATTAAATAATCCTCAGAGATATAATATAAATTACAGCAATAATGTTATGTTAACCCAACTCACATTTACCAGTGTATGAAATACCATGAAACTTAAATTAGGACATAATAGCAAATGCTAACTTAAACATTTACACACTTTTATCAGTAATTCACCCTTTTCTCATTATTTTTGGTAAAATAACTGATGGGCACATGTATAAGTATTATCATACCGTGTGGCTGCACTTTTGTGTCGTCAAGTTAACAGTATTGAAGCTAATGTTAGCAGTCCTCTGATAAATTGCTACTGAAATGTTAGCTGTCGTTAGCTTGTAAAAAAAACTATGTAACCTTAACATTATTGGCAAGTCTTCAATGTCTGAAACACAGTTAGGCCAATTACCTTAATTTTCTTGTGCAGCAAGTTAATGCTAATGATATGTGCGTTGCTGTGGGAGAGGGTCCAATCTGCATGATTGATTTAGGGATGGGTACTGAAACACGGTATTTAGCCCGTGGCTGAATTATTAAAGACCTTAGTAATAATAAGCTCCAACGTTACCAGTTCTTTTATCGATACTTTTTAATGTTTTTGTGTCATTTATTATCAGACTGCAGGTGCTCTCCCAGCCCAATCTGTGTCAAGGAGAGCAGAGTTTTGTTTTACACAAGCATAGTGCGCTAGCTCGGCTGATAGCGATTTGTTACACACAAACTAAAATGAAAGCTGTATGTATGTAGTCTAACTGTTTAGCTTAGTTTGCCGTGTATCTTAAAATTTGGCAATTCTTGTAAACTTGTCTACTGGCTGAGACAAACCAGCCTCTCCTCTCTACCAGCGGTACCTGCAGGCAGTGAAATACATCAGTTGCCAGGTCTCTGTTTAAAAAAAAAAAAAGCCCAATAGCCAATCAAAACTAGCCCAATAACCTATAAAACTAGCCCAATATCAAAACTCAAAATATGCCACTCCCAAACCTAATAAACATTTTTAAAGTCCCTATAGTCCACTTTCTGACAATTTCCCCATCATTTGTAGGCCTAGTTGAGACCGCAAATGCAGTGCATAAGAATTCCAGAATACACCAATTTGAGACATTTTTGGTGTGATAAATTGGCCAATGTAATTCTAATATACAGTTGTGCTCAAAAGTTTGCACACCCTTGGAGGACTGGTAATATATGTTTAAAGAAATCATGAGTGAGCAGGCAAAACATATTTCTTATGGGATTCATATTCAACTGTAGGTTATAACAGAATGGCACAATCATAAAACAAAACATGGCAACAATGGAAAAAAATTAAATGACCCCTGTTCAAAGGTCTGCATACCCTTAGTCCTTAATACTGTGTATTGCCCCCTTTTGTAATAGTTGTCTATGAGGCCCCAAATTCTTGCAGGTGGTATAGCTGCCCATTCGTCTTGGCAAAATGTCTCCAGGTCATGCAAAGTCTTTGGTCGTCTTGCATGAACCACACGTTTGAGATCTCCCCAGAGTGGCTCGATGAGAACCTTCACCGTTTTCTGCTTTAAAAGGGTCATTGTCATGCTGGAAAGTCCAAGAGCGTCCCATGCGCAACTTTCGTGCAGAAGAATGCAAATGGTCTGCCAGTATTTTCTGATAACATGCTGCATTCATCTTGCCATACATTTTCACAAGATTCCCCATGCCTTTAGAGCTCACACACCCCCAAAACATCAGTGAGCCACCACCATGCTTCACAGTGGGGATAGTATTCTTTTCACTATAGGACTTGTTGACCCCTCTCCAAACATAGCGCTTATGGTTGTGACCATAAAGCTCTATTTTGCGTTACTCCAAATTACAGTGTGCCAGAAGCTGTGAGGCATGTCAAGGTGTTGTCGAGCATATTGTAACCGGGCTTTTTTGTGGCATTGGCGCAGTAAAGGCTTCTTTCTGGCAACTCGACCATGCAGCTCATTTTTGTTAAAGTATCGTCGTATTGTGCTCCTTGAAACAATCACACCATCTTTTTCCAGAGCAGCCTGTATTTCTCCTGAGGTTACCTGTGGGTTTTTCTTTGTATCCCGAACAATTCTTCTGGCAGTTGTGGCTGAAATCTTTCTTGGTCTACCTGACCTTGGCTTGGTATCAAGAGATCCCCGAATTTTCCACTTCTTAAGTGATTGAACAGTACTGACTGGCATTTTCAAGGCTTTGGATATCTTTTTATATCCTTTCCCATCTTTATAAAGTTCCATTTACCTTGTTACGCAGGTCTTTTGAAAGTTCTTTTCTGCTCCCCATGGCTCAGTATCTAGCCTGCTCAGTGCATCCACGTGAGCGCTAACAAACTCATTGACTATACACAGGCACTAATTGCAATTTAAAAAGCCACAGGTGTGGGAAATTAACCTTTAATTGCCATTTAAACCTGTGTGTGTCACCTTGTGTGTCTGTAACAAGGCCAAACATTCAAGGATATGTACATTTTTGATCAGGGCAATTTGGGTGATTTATGTCATCATTATGATTTAAAAAGGAGCCAAACAACTATGTGATGATAAATGGCTTCATATGATCAGTATCCTTAAATGTTTTTTTTTTTTGTTCTTTTTTTTTTTTTTTTTTGCATGATCAGTCATATTTTCAAAATCAATGCCAAAATTTCTGCCAGGGTCACAAAATTTCACAATTCACAAACTTTTGAGCACAACTGTATCTTTCTAAAACTCTTAAGGTTGATCATCAATGGAAAATGCTTCTGTAGGTGTCGTGATTTCAACTGGATATACTGCATTTCATATGAATTTAATTCAAACATTTAATTCAGATATAATTCATACTAGAGTTACACAGAGCATTTTAAGAGAATGAGTATGAATACCGATACTTTCTTTTTGATACTCACGTGGAGCATTAGGATACTATTGATCACCAAATTATCGTAACATCAAAATAGCTGTTTTTTATGAAGTGTAAGGGTAAGTAATAATGAAACATTAAGCAATAATGACATTTTATATACTTAGTTTATTAAACACAGATTAATATAATAGTCATTTTTATGTAAAACAAAGAGCTTTTGTTAATTTCACTGCCCTTGGGTTATACACATTTTCTCTTAATCATGTCCATTCAGGGCCAATGCGCGCACGCACATCTGTTGCTGAGCAGTGTTGTTAGGTATAATGTTACAGAATTCAAATGGCTAAAAGTGATAACTTTTCATAACTCTTTCGTTTGAAATGATCTGGCTCCTTTCATTTGGTTGGCAAGCATGTGCATGCATAGTGAACAGACAGCAATCAAAAAACATAGGCAAAGTCAGAGACAATAAGCACACTCTCCGATGCCCTCCCTCTTGTAACGTTGTGATGTCCGTGGCTGTGAATTGTTTTGAAACATCTGAATGAATTAACTGTTGTTGAATGATCCGCAAACTGCACAGCGCTACTCGCAATAGAGGAAAGTGCGCTCGAGAGAGTCTGTGTCTGCATGTGCTCTGTACAGTATGAGCTCTCTTTGCGAGCACAATAGCAACGCTACACAGTTCTAGGCTTTTGCACGTTGCGTGATGTGACGAGGAGGGCATGGCTGGGCCGTGAGGATGCACGCCCAGCACTAAGTTGCCTAATCAGTGGGAGGGAGGTAAGAGAAGAGCCAGGGATGCCAGAGAGAGACGTGTGTGTTTCATGTTGCTGTCTTTAGTTTGATGTTGTGTTCTAATTAAAGTCTCGTTGAATGTGGATTCGGCCCCCGCATCCTCCATTTCAACCCACGGAAACAGTTTAAAAGTCTCCCAATTCCACGGGAAAATGGTGGACTTGGCAACACTGTCAGCAGCAGAGGGAGGAGGATAGAGGACAGGAGGAATGACTGATGTCTGTGTTCTTCATTCTTTCTAAACTTCAGTATTTTGATGTCAGGAATATTATTTTATTGACATTTTAGATTTGTTTCCAGTGAGATATTGAGTTTATATAGTGACTCTGCTGTTGTAAATTCTAATCCTTTTCTGATAAAAAAATAAATAAAAAATGATATATAAGCAATTATTTAGTAATGAAAAAGAACCGATAAGAGTATCGATAAAGAACTGAACCGAAAAGGAGTATCATTAATGCAAATAAACTCTCAAAGTTTCACATTAGTTCAAACGAGCATTAAGGTGATGGAAACAGTTTATTCACAAAACGATGATGTGTTTAAACATCCATGCACGTGTTATGAGTATACGATAGATTGATGTGACTGGCCCAACGAAAGGAGAGAGCTTGGAAGTTGGCACACAATTCTATGAACAAAGCCCTTGACATTCGGAAGTGTCTAACCCCTAGCTGGTCTTTTAAGTGGGTCATCACTTCCACAAGAAGAGTTTTAAATGAGGGCACTCAGGTATGCGGAGGCTGGCGGCGAATTGGCATCGCATCCATTTCAGCCCTTAATATATCAGATATTACACTTTTTTTCTGCAGCCTATCCTGGCAGCATTTAATTACTGTACAATTTCTCCAAGGAAGGAGATCGTTCAGCTGCTCCATCATGACAAGGCTCCCGAAGATAATGCGCATGATGTAGTAGTGGATGGAAATGCACAACGATTCGTATTTTCTTTTGTCTAATTTTTTGAAATGCACATAAAAATGCGAAACATTTTGATGGAAACCCAGACGTGTTTTCGCCTTATTTAGCAATGTAAATCTAGAAAACTTTGTTTTCAAATTTAAAAGTTGGTCAAAGCCTTCTAGAAACATGCAAAGTCAAGTTTTAGTCTAATAATTTGGATATAGTTAATTCATGGTCAAGTTGATGGAGAGTGAGAAAGAAAAAAGGTATTGTAGTGGTATATATTGTAGTTCATAGTAGCCCGATTGTGTTTGTGTTCTCAGACATTATTATTCAATCCTTTTTAGAAAGTTAGCACAACTAGAGGGAAAGACACATCCGCAGACACATTTTTATTTGCTGTTTGCACAGTCTAGTGCTGTCACAGAGACTGATGAGGTATCTCAGGACACTTACTGTATTTCAGTGATATCTTTTTCAGGACATAGATAAAAATAATAATAATAAAGAATTTAAAATAAAATTAAGAGAAAATCAATGTAAATGTGTGTCATTAAGGAGGGCCCCATTCCTGTACTTTGCTTAGGGCCCCCAAATCACTATATCTGCCCATGAATGTAGCTAATGTTAATCATAACATTATCATGGAAAAACAGCCTTGTTCTCATTGATATTCTGCTTTCAAGCTAATGTTAAATTTTAGACACTACAGTTAAGCTAATGCAATACATTAGTGGCAAAAATTCAAGTTTGGATGGTGGATGTGTAAGCTTGTTTTAATTACAGTTTCTCATAGATTTATATTTTTCTCCATCTGTGGGTGACCTAGGTCCTATCTGTAATGTGTAATAAGAAAAAAGCAACTTTCAAATTAGAAATAAACATTTCTGTCTCATGAATGTTTGTCTGGGAATGGCCAAAAGGTTTGCATAGATTGTCTAAACAAATGCCTGTTTCTCCATAGATGGATAACCAGGGGTATTTGAGGAGGCCCCAGACAGGTGAGAGTGAACAGGCAGTTTGAAGTTATCTGACAACAGTTTCTCACACACAGTGTGTATTGCCCACATTGAATGTATCCTATGATGATTTTTACATTTGTTGCATTTGCTCTTATCAATCCTAAGTAGAACAGCTGTTTACTGCCGTACCCTCGATCTGTTGTAAAAATCTAACTCAGAGGAAGCCTGGATAGCTTATAGAAAATTAGGAACCATATTGTAAATATAGACCTTTATCTATGTCACCTAGAAGTCCAATCCTTTGTCAAGAGGAATGTATATTAAAAAACATGTAAATGCATATCTTTTATTTACTTTGCACACCTGAACCGAGGCACACCAGAGAAAGATTATTTTGTGTGTCCTTGCGATGGCAGTACTAGAAGCTGGCTAGCTTGCCAACCTAATTCCTAACAACTTTCCTTAAAGGGTAATTTCTGTATTTTTAAACCTGGGTCCTATTTTCCCATGTTTTTGGGTCGAAATTATTAATTGGGACAAAAATGATTGGAATTGGTCCAATATTGATCGAGAATGCTATAAACATGACGCGAAACAGCTGCATTGTAATCATGCGGGGCATGTGTACATATACTCAGTACGTCCATTAAAAGTGTTTTTTTTTTTTTTTTTTTTTTTTGCCACTGACTGGCTCTGATTGTTATTATAAATGTCTGACAATATTATGGAAAGAATCCCTACAGAGATAGACATGTGTCTAACATGTAACAGAAGTCTCGCTCAAGGAGAAGTCTCGCTCTGAAATATCACAGGAGGCGAGTTGTTGCAGGAAGACAATAGTGTAAATGTCAGTGAAAGTTAGTGAGAGCCGTCAGGGTAAGAGTGTGCATTACAGAGTTGGAGTACAGGAAGCGTAGCTTACTGTTATCTAAAAGATTAAAAAAACAAAAAAAAAAAGTTCAAGTTTACGCATTTATGAATTGTGGCAACAAAATGAAGTGCATCACAGGAAAAGCCTTCACAGACTTTGTGCGACAGACACGCTGAAGTTGTGGCTAGTTGTGCTACAAATGGATGAAAGCCCTCCTGTCTGTACACTGCAACATGCAGATCATCGTGTTTGCAGTGACTATTTCACCGGGATGACTACTGCCAGTCAAATAGAAGAAATCCTACACCAAAGCAATTTTAACTGACAAAAAAGATAGACCTGCTGCAGACAGAGTGGAGGTAATGTTATTAGATAAAGGTATTTTGTTGACCTGGCATCAGTACACACGAAAGCATGACAGGATAACGGCAAAAAACAATCATTCAATAATCCACTAGTATGTACACATGATTACATTGCAGCTGTTTTGTATTTGCCGTTTATAACGTTCTCGCAAAATATTGGATCGATTGCAAACATTTTGGTCCCAATTAATCATTTCGACCCAAAAACATGGGGAAAATAGGGCCCAGGTTTACAAATACCGGAATTATCCTTTAACCTCGATGGAAAATTCATTAGGGGTTAGGAAAATATAACTGATGCTAAGACAGTCCAACTGAACTTGCACTAGGCCACATAAAGCTTTGTTGTCATCTTACAAAGTTATATGGGGGTTGGCCATGAGCATGCGACGCCGGCCTCTATTCATGTGCGTTGGAATAGCTTAAAATTAATAAAAATGACCTCATGGTCATTATAGATAGGATTATTCATGTTTGCCTTTTCTGTCTTAATTTACTTAGAGTTTTTGACATTTATCTGTTGAAATGTATATCAAAGAATGAAATGCCACAACAGAACATTATTTACACCATTTATTTAAAATGAAGTAAAATGTTAACAATGGCTTCTGCACCGAGTTACAAACATTTTCTCAAGCTAAAACTTGGTGACAGGCTACATCCTGCCATTTTATTTTTTTGGGCCTTTGGTAGAAGAGCTCCAGGGGCCGGTTGCACCAGCTGTGCATAAGTTCAAACTTAAGCCTAGTTGTGACGTAAACGGGCACTAAGTCACAATTTGCGCACTACTAAATATTTGAGCGTTGCACCATTAAACTTGGGTAGAACGTAACCCTTCGTATGAACCAAATATTTACGGAACCCTCAGAGCAGGCGTAACAGATGGAATAAAAAAGCAGATTGATATTTTATGACATTAATGAGCTCATGTTTTGCGTGACAGGCATCAATCATTTTGACATACATTATGATGTTGACATTTACGAGAGAGGAAAAAAAAGTACTTTCAAGCGGCTCTTCAGCATGAAACCGTTCTAACGGTGCAGTTTTCAGGGTGCGTCGCCCAGTATCAAGTTTCAACACATTCCAAATATGTATAGGATATTAAAATGAAAAAATTTGTTTTTCCAGCCTGTTGTATTAGTATTTATTTATCACCCCTCATTTTAGATACAGTTCCTATAATATTGTTATTTACATAGGGCAAATGATCAAATCTACTTTTATTATGTATCGTATTTTAATGGGGATTTAATTTATTACAGTTGACAGTTACGTGAGCAAACAAGGTTTGAACATCAACCATAACAAGATAAAATTGAAGTTCATGGGTTTTTAACACTTCTGTGTATAAATGTGAAGGCTGCTTATTGGATAAATACAGGTAAACGTCATATGCAACTACGCATTACTTTACGGAGAGCTTACAACCTACTAGTTAAGTCTTGCCTTAACAGGTGGTGCAACCAAATTAAGCACTGACTTAGTAGTTACTAAGCCCTTAGTGTGAACTTTACCTCCTAACTTATGTGAGAACTTGCACACAGCTGGTGCAACCCTACCCTGGGCTCTTCTATAGGTGAATTGGGTGGTGGGGGGCCTATTGATGCTCACAAGTGTGCATGTGGCCAGATACTCACCTTGTAGCCTGTGAAAATTGAAATATAATTTAATTATCAAGATGTATGTGTACAGGACAAAGTTGTGCACCAGTTTAGTCGACGCTTGTACCTGACATTCCTAACACTGGACAAAAAGGTAGTAATACGATGCAGCTAAATCAAGTAAATAACATTGCTTCCCATAAATTTAGCTAACGTTACATAGCAGCCAAAAAAACTTAATGTTAGTGTTTTCCTGCTCGGCTTCCAGACCATAGTCAGAAGCACAGGGGAGATGTTTGCTATGGCTAACCCCCTTCACTTTTCAACCCTCATTAGAACTGAATATCTGGTTGAGGTTTTGCATTGTGTCTGCGGAACATGTGCTGGTGAGTGTGAATGGAATACAGAGTATTTCAAAATATTTATTTATTTTGTGATTTCAGGTTATGTGGAAAGACTGTTCTTGTGGAGATCTACAGCATATGACCATGGCAATCCAGGTTTGGAAAGAGTGGACTGTTTTTAATATGAAATCGGCATAGTCAAAGATGGACAAGTCTTCTGATGCCATACGATTGCTCAGAGTGGCAAAAAAATTAATTGATCTATACTGTATATCCATTATCCAATAATGCCCATATTATTTATCCATTTGATCCTTGTGGGGCCACTGTGGCTGCGCAAGGTTTGCACCAGTAAGACCTCTATCTTGCGAGGGTTGGTTATAAAGAAGAAAATACAATGCAAATCGACAAAATTTTCATGAATTAGTGGATCTTTTTTTTTTTTCTACGATCGCATGGTGTCAGAAGACATGGATTATACTACACGAGCCGTATGGAGTCATTTATGGACATTGGTTGTCCTTTTTTGAAGCCGAAGGGCTGGACTCCATTTACTGCTATTGTTTAGAAGAACGCTCCCCTGGCAGTAATTTCTGGGTGAACTATTCCTTTAATCACAGTCATAGCCCCTGTCACTTTCCTGATAGTAAAATTTTATCTTGTGACTGAATGCAAAGATTGCTGAAATTGCACAGTCTGATCATATCTTCATTACCTTGTCTTCAGGTTTTTTTATCTGCAACCTGCACTAGGGGTGTTATGGTACACAGAAATCATTGTTCAGTACGTACCTCGGTTTTGGGGTCACGGTTCGATACGAGTTCGGTACAACAGGAAAAAGCAACAAATCCCAAATGCTAGGTTTCTTTTAATTTATTTTGAACAGACAGTAGTGCAAATTACAGTTTGTTCCACCTAGTGGCATTTAGTCCCCCCTGAGGTAGTTGGTACAGTACAGCCTCCTTTAGTGTATTAAGCACTAAGCAGTAAACAGAATGCAGTCTTGCATAGGCCATATTTTTTTGTAGGGTTGATAAACAAAAGGTATTTGGTCACAATCAGCTACAAAACTGAAAAGCATATCTTGTGTTATAAAAGTACAAAATAAATAGAATAATGAAAAATAAAACTTGTGCATTAGGAGAAGCCATTTTTTTGGGGGGGGGGGTTGGTGCATAGGTGGTCTCTTCTTCTGCTCTTTTTCCTGTTGTGGCAGTTAGCAAACAGTGTTGCATTAATGCAGGCGCCCCCTTCTGGATTGGAGTGGATCGCCTGTGACTGACTCAGATGTATTCTTCATCTGACTGCATGCACCGAACCGTGACGTAAGTACCGTGACTGTTCAGGATGAATACATGTACCGGTACACCCCTAACCTTCACTCATTGCTGGGCACAGCCTCATACCTTTAGTTTATTAACATCAGGACTGCGCCACTTCCCGTGAAGTGATATTGGACTTTGTTGAAGTTTGGGTTGTGGAGTTTAGTGGCCATGACATACAGTAAGTCCAAATATTGTTGATCGTCTTTATCAGCTGCTCCTGTGCTTCACAAGTGTGGAACAGAGTATAGCCTCCCCATACACATTCACTGCATTGGGGAAAAAGGTCTCAAAATTACTCTTATTGGACATAAACGGGCAAAAGGCAGGTTCTACTATTATATGTTACAAAGACTCCTGTAATCATGTCTAATTAGGCCACCATTTGAATTGTTACATGCCCCCTGCAAGAGCAAAGACATTACTGACTCAGAACACAGACGGTAAAAAGGAAATGGTTGGCTAATCTTACCAATTGTAGGTGAAAAAAAGTTTACAGTGGGATACTTTTAACAGAATCCACTCTGAGTGGATTTTTTTTTTCTGATTAACAGTTTTATTGATTCACACACTTGAAACAGAAAAGCAAAACATATATTCATTCACATAATAAACTTTTTTTTTTTTTTTTTAATTAACATTTTACATTTAAACCCTACTAATACAATCCCACCCTGACCCCTAATGAACACCCCTGTGGTCCCATATAACACACACACAATCCAAAAAAAATAAAATGTTATATATATATATATATATATATATATATATACATACATACACAAATAAATAAATTAATAATAAACATACATGATTAAACTAAACTACACTCTCCACATCCCCTCCCCGAGAGTCCCCCAAAAAAACTAAATATTTGCCCCATTTTTTAGCAAATCAGTCCCTAAACCCCAGCCTTCTACTCTTCAAAAGCAGCTACCCTCCCCATTTCCACACACTACTCCGAAAAAGAGGGTGCTCCACTTGACTTCCAACCCTTTAAAATTACTTGCCTGCCGATCATGAGAATGGTCATAACCCAATTTTTTTATATGATTATCCCCTAAATGCTTGATCGCCCCATCACCCAAAATACAGAGTCTGGGACAAAGCAAAACCTGAGTGTTCAAAACGTCACACAAATTCCTCTGAACCCACAACCAAATCTCCTGGATCTTAACACACCCCCAAAAGACATGGGTAGTGTCTCCAACTTCTGACTGGCATCGCCAGCAAGTGGGTGTGTCTTTAAGACCAAGCCTATATAATCTAGAGGGGGTCCAATAAAATCTATGTAAAATCTTAAATTGCATAAGGCGAACCCTTGCATCTCTAGATACAGACTTGACATTTTTAAGAATCTTAGTCCACACTCCATCCTCCAATACCAAATTCAAATCTTTTTCCCATACTCTCTTGAGAGAAGTCAAGGCTCCATCCCCCAGACTCTGAATTAGTTGGGAGTAATACACTGATGCTTCATGGCCTTTTCCAAAAGCAGCAATCACCTCTCCCAAAGCACCTGCCACTTTAGGGGGGTGCGTGCCACTCCCAAAAATAGTGCAGAGTAGGTGGCGCAGCTGTAAATACTTATAAAACTGAGATCTGGGAATGCCAAAATGTTGAACCAAATTTTCAAAAGGTCTCAATACACAACCCTCATATAGGTCACCAAGTGCATTAACCCCCCTCACAATCCAATCTGACCAACAAAAAGGGGATTTATTAATACATAGTTTAGGGTTCAGCCATATGCTCGGTGCTGCCTTTAAATAAATATCCGAATGAAACACTCTGGACACTTTTGTCCATATCAAGTGCAAATGCAAAATAACTGGGTGCGACTTGACCTCTCCGGCTAGTTTGATCGAAAGGCTTTGCAGTGGCGAGATAGGGGCAAGAACTTCCTTTTCAAAACAAAACCAGGGAGGGGCTCTCTCAGGTGGAAGTGACCAATGAGCCAAATGTCTAAGGCCGAACGCATAATAATAAAACAAAATCTTGGGTAGGCCTAGCCCACCTTTGTCAATTGGCCTATGTAGCTTATTGAAATTTAACCTGGGGTGCTTTCCATTCTAAATAAAGGACTTCGCTATGCTATCAAATTGCTTGAAATAAGAGAGGGGGACATCTATAGGGAGAGACAGAAGCAGGTAGTTGAATTTTGGAATACAATTCATTTTAATAACATTAACCTTCCCAATCATCGATAAATGTAATGAAGTCCACCTGCCCGTATCGCTCGAAAACCTTTTCATTAAAGGGTCAAAATTATCTCTAACTAAATCAGACAAATTTGCTGGGAATAAAATCCCCAAATATTTAATGCCCTGTTTGGGCCACTGGAAGGCACCCGGCTGGAAAGCCGTTTCTGGACAGTATGCTGTCTGCGCCAAAGCTTCGGATTTAGACCAATTGACTTTGTATCCTGAGAACTTGGAAAAGGAATTAATAATTCTGTGGAGGCAAGGCATAGATCTAGTAGGTTCAGAGACAAATAATAAAATATCATCTGCATAAAGCAGAAGCTTATGTGCCACACCTCCCGCTGTCACCCCTGGAAAATCATCCTCCTTTCTTATTGCGGCTGCTAATGGTTCCAGGGCAAGACAGAACAATAATGGGGAAAGTGGGCAACCCTGTCGAGTGCCCCTATTCAGAGTAAAATAATCTGAAATTAATCCATTTGTTTGTACCGCTGCTACAGGGTGTTTATAAAGTAACTTAATCCAACCAATAAATGTACTCCCGAACCCATACATTTCCAAAATCTTAAAAAGATAATCCCATTCTACCATATCAAATGCCTTTTCGGCATCAAGTGAGATGGCAGCGACTGGAGATTGTTCATTCGCCACTGACCACATGATATTGTTGAGACGCGTGATGTTATCAGAAGAGCTGCGGCCCCGAATAAACCCCACCTGATCTATATGTATAAGAGATGTCAAAACTTAATCGGTTAGCCAAAATTTTTGACAATATTTTTACATCTAGTTGGATCAGGGAAATTGGACGGTAACTTTTACACTCACTTGGATCTTTGTCCATTTTAAGAATCAGACTGATCCGAGCTTGTGTCATGGTTGGAGGAAGTTTTCCCTTCTTTAATGATACAGTATAAACTTCTAACAAAAGTGGAGCCAGTTCTGTAGCATAGGATCTAAACAATTCTGTGGCAAAACCATCTGGCCCCGGAGCCTTGCCAGTAGGTAGGGACTTAACTACCTCGTCAAGCTCCTCCAAGGTTATCTCAGAATCAAGAGATTTTTTGCTCAATCATCAGTTTAGGAAGATCTAATGGTTCCACAAAGTTTTTAATATCTTCATCAGTAGACGAAGGCGTGGAACTATGAAGATCAATATAGAATTCTTTAAAGGCATTATTAATATCAATGGCCAAGGTAAAGATTTCACCACCAGCAGATTTCACTGAGGGAATGAGAGAAAGAGACACTCTCTGCTTTATATATCTAGCCAAAAGATTCCCTGCTTTGTCACCCGACTCAAAGTATGACTGTCTTGCCCTGAATAACCAAAACTCCACTTTCCGCAACAAAATAGTTTTATATCTATATTTCAATTGGGTCAGTTCTCTGAGGCCATCAGCTGACATACGGCGCTTCAGCTCTGCCTCGGCACTTTTAATATTTCCTTCCAACTCCACAAGTTCTCGTGCTTTGGATTTTTGATGAGGCATTCTGTATGATCCGGCCGCTAAGAACTGCCTTAAGTGCCTCCCAAGCTATGCCCACAGAGGATACTGAGGACCAGTTGGTCTCCATATAAACACTGATTTCAGTCTTTAACATTTGTTGGAAATCAGGATTTTGCAGAAGGGATACATTAAGGCGCCAACTATATGATTTATTTTTCTCTATATGTGGCATCACCTCTAAACTCACCAGGGTGTGATCTGAGTCTAAAATGTTTCCAATTGAGCAATCAACAACAGATGAAATTAGGGATTTGGACATCAAAAAAATCTGTTCTAGAATAAATTTTATGGACTGATGAAAAAAATGTATAGTCCCTACCAGATGGGTTCAAAAGTCTCCAAATATCTGAAAGACCAAGATTTTTACACATCCTGTGAAGCAACACTTTTGCTTCACTATGATCAAGGACTGAGTACATCAAAAGATTAAAGTCTCCTCCCAGTGTTATATCATGAGGGGTGCCAGCGGTTTGCAAAATCCCTTCAAGATTTATAAAAAAGCCTTGATCATCAGCGTTAGGTGCGTAAATATTAGCCAAAATCAGACTTTGCCCTTGAATTTCAGCTAAAATAATGACTCTCCCTAATTTATCTTTAATCTGTTTGAGACATTCGAATTGTAGATGTTTATTTACCAATATAATGACTCCCTTGCTCTTACTTGAGCCAGCACCAAAGAAAACATGTCCACCCCATATCTTCCCAAATTTTTCAGCTTCCTGCGGGGAGAGATGTGTTTCTTGAAGAAACACTATATCATATTTCTTACGTTTAAGAAAAGAAATAACCTTCCTTCTTTTTATGGGGTGCCCCAACCCATTCATATTCCATGTGGAGAGAGATAGTACACTCATATTAACAACTGAAATATTGATATAATAAAAATTAATATTGTGTGAAAAACAAAATTATACAGACCACATTCCCCATTAGTGAAAAAATCAACCCCCGAACATCCCCCGGAACAAAACAAACAGAAAAAAGAAAAACGTGGGCATTAACCCCACGCACGAAAGCGCCAACCGGCGTCAATCCCTCTAAACTCAAAAGGTCCATGAGCGCCCACGAGTCCCCACGACAACTTTGCCATCGGATTGCTCAATTTTGCTTCACAAATTTGTGAGGCATAATTACATAACAGGAAATACTTTGTGAAATAAACCCAGTCAATAGGAAGAATGAACACAAAGAATGTGTAGATTCATTCACAGAACTGTCTCAAGGATGTGATCTTCCACAAAACAAATTTCAGCCAATATAAAACAGTTCAGATTCCTCTGACAGACAAACGAATGTTCAGTGAGCCGGCTGTTATGAGTTCAGCGGATGACGTAATCATTCCAATGTCCCGTTAAAAAAAAACTCGACAAAACGAACTACAGTCAGGAGGAGGAATAAGCACGAAGAACGAACAGATTAATCCACTGCTGTTCCAAAGGAGTGTTATTCAACAGAACAAGCTCCAGCTGCTAGGCGGAACAATACAAAAAGAAACAAAACCGGCATCCTGGTTCCCCGGATGATTGAGTCAATTCACTCGGAGGCTGCATAAAAGTATATACCATGACTTACACAATCCGTCAGCTTTATAAAAGACATCCTTTGTGTGAGCATGTAGATATTTTGCGGTCATCCGTAGTGTCCACTCTCAATCTGTCCAGGAACTTCGATGCAAAAGTAAGTTTCTTTAAGGAAAAGTGTTATTCACAAAACAAGCTCCAGCCACTCAGCGGAGCCAACGCAAAAAACCTAAAATGTCGCCCTGCGAAATGAGTCAGACCCACTCACATGAGAAACATCCAACGGTTTACTCAGTCATTGATTCTTTAAAAGACATTGCCAGATTTAGACATGTAAATACTTTGCGACTGACCTTCGTTTCTATTCTCAGTTTTGCCGGAAACATCAGAGCGAATGAGATCTTTTTCTGATGTAAGAGTTTCTTACATTCCTTGAACCGATCGCGTTTCTCTTGTCAAACTCGCAAAGTCCGGGAACAAGAAAACATTATGGTTCTTCCAAGAAAGCTTCCCTTTGCTCCTCGCCTGGCGCAACACAAGATCTTTATCGGATGATCTCAGAAATCTGGCCAGAATCGTTCGGGCCTTTCTCCCTCAGCAGATCTGTGAGCTGGGACTATGTGAGCTTGCTCGATTTCCAGCTTGTGGCCTGTTATGTCGAGCAGACTCGGGAAAAACTCGTCTAGGAATTTCACCATATCTCTGCCCTCCTCATGCTTAGGAATTCCAACAATTCGAAGGTTGTTCCTGCGGCTTCTATTCTCAAGATCTTCAAACTTTTCAAGGAGATGTTCCAAATCAACTTTGGTCGCAGGTGGATTAGCGGTTAATTCCCTCTCCGAAGATTCAGAAAATCGATTCGTTTTTCAACATCAGGCACTCTTGTAGCTAACTCAGATAATTTTATTTCCATCGCCGTATTACAGCGAGATCCTCCAAGTCATCAAGAATCTTCGTCAACATCACCGACATGTTGGACAGCTGACGCTGGATCTCCTCTCCTGCCGCGCCATCTAAATAGAGTCCCCGGTCTGTAGGCCTGTCAGGGCTTTCATCCTGAACACGTAAGTGTCTTTTAATATCTCCAGAGCCTGAGGATTTTTACTTCTATGCCATGTTTTGCAACAAAGGGCAAATGTGTAACTGGGTGTATCAAATTTCACCAGATTATAACATGAGAATAATCGAAAATTCAGCAAAGTGCGCAGAGCTTGTCGCTCACACGTCTGCTCCTTGCATGGTGTCACCGGCTTCCTGTCTGAGTGGATTTTAACAGAATCCACTCATTTCTGTTTCCAGTTTCGCCATGCAATGAATGTGTATGGAGGGCTATTCAACATTACCTACTTGTGGAGCAAAGGAGCAGCTGCTGGAGAAGATAAATATTTTGGACTTACAGTATGGACAGTATAACACAAAGTTCTACCAAGATTCAATATCACTTTAAAGGATAAAGCCAGTGTAAATTTTGTATTTTACTTATAGTAAACCTGGCTTGTGACAAGGGCAAAAACTGCATTGCTTTTCTGTTACTAACAACTGTGGTCCATCTCGCCACCAACAGAAATACTTCATATCATGTAACTAATTGAACTCCATGGTATTCTAAAATTAAAACAAGTCACAAACTTGCAAATTTGCTTTGGTCTACATAATTTAGCGTTACGATGACACTTCATGAAGTTGTTTCCCAGAAAAGTGTAATGATAAATTATGCTGATTAAAGGAAAAATATAGGTCTGTGACTGGATTTTATTTCAAGACCGGTCAAGACTACAACTGCTGGGATATCACTAAATTGCCTGTGCATTGTCTGATTTATTTGTTAACATTACTGTGATTGGATGTAAAACTTCCTGCTTCAAATGCAAGCAATAACTTGACTCATTTCTAATTTGAAATTTCTGATACTGTTAATGGCTGTCACCCTTCTCCGCCCCCCCTTCACACGCACTTCAAGAAAGTGAATGCAGGAGACAGGAGAAGAAAATGTGCCTGTCTGAGAGATGTCAGCCAAATCTTCTGTAATGCAATCTGGCTCAGTGTTTCCCAACCACTGCGCCCACTAGTGTGCCGTGAAAGATTGTCAGGTGTGCCATGGAAAATGATCAAATTCCTCAAATACAGTTTTGTTCCGGTATTTTAGTGAAGGCACAGAGATGGTAGATTAGTTTTGAAGTTGCCAATTCAGTATATTTTCCATGACAAAGTATTTTATGCAACCAGTTTAAATATTTTGTCCATCATAACATTATTAGACTTGTTGGCTTGTTTTTGAACCAACAACAACAAAAAACTTACTATATTGTTTAAGACAAAGAAAAGTGAAGACTTAAGTATTGAATAATTGTTTGATATTTTCTGTACTTAATGATGGTTTCTAGGGGAAGAGTCATTCAGGAAACCTGATGCGATGCTTGCACAAAAATGTTATTGTTTTAGGTGGATGGTAAAACTTGGAAACGGAGTGTTTGGATAAAGATGGTTAATTTGATTTCAGCTCCTTAGTGTGTGTTTGTATATGTTTGCTCATAGAAAACAAAGAAAAATTCACATACATAAAATTCACCACCACATATATATGGCAATAAAAGAGGTGAATGAAGAGGAATCTTCATTTGTTTTCTGTGGGTGTTTTTATGGGAATGTGGATCTTTCAGATCAATTTGAAGAGTGCCTATGGCTTGCATGTTCCACATTTACAGTGCATCCGGAAAGTATTCACAGCGCTTCACTTTTTCCACATTTTGTTATGTTACAGCCTTATTCCAAAATGGATTAAATTCATTATTTTCCTCAAAATTCTACAAACAATACCCCATAATGACAACGTGAAAGAAGTTTGTTTGAAATCTTTGCAAATTAATAAAAATAAAAAAACGAAAAAAAAATCACATGTATTCACAGCCTTTGCCATGACACACAAAATTGAGCTCAGGTGCATCCTGTTTCCACTGATCATCCTTGAGATGTTTCTACAACTTGATTGGAGTCCATCTGTGGTAAATTCGTAGTTGATTGGACATGATTTGGAAAAGCACACACCTGTCTATATAAGGTCCCACAGTTAACAGTGCATGTAAGAGCACAAACCAAGCCATGAAGTCCAAGGAATTGTCTGTAGACCTCCGAGACAGGATTGTATCGAGGCACAGATCTGGGGAAGGGTACAGAAACATTTCTACAGCATTGAAGGTCCCAATGAGCACAGGGGCCTCCATCATCTGTAAATGGAAGAAGTTTGGAACCACCAGGACTCTTCCTAGAGCTGGCCGCCTGGCCAAACTGAGCGATCGGGGGAGAAGGGCCTTAGTCAGGGAGGTGACCAAGAACCCGATGGTCACTCTGACAGAGCTCCAGCATTTCTCTGTGGAGAGAGGAGAACCTTCCAGAAGAACAACCATCTCTGCAGCACTTCACCAATCAGGCCTGTATGGTAGAGTGGCCAGACGGAAGCCACTCCTCAGTAAAAGGCACATGACAGCTCACCTGGAGTTTGCCAAAAGGCACCTGAAGGACTCTCAGACCATGAGAAACAAAAATTCTCTGGTCTGATGAAACAAAGATTGAACTCTTTGGCCTGAATGGCAAGCGTCATGTCTGGAGGAAACCAAGCACCACTCATCACCTGGCCAATACCATCCCTACAGTGAAGCATGGTGGTGGCAGCATCATGCTGTGGGGATGTTTTTCAGCGGCAGGAACTGGGAGACTAGTCAGGATCGAGGGAAAGATGAATGCAGCAATGTACAGAGACATCTTTGATGAAAACCTGCTCCAGAGTGCTCTGGACCTCAGACTGGGGCGAAGGTTCATCTTCCA
Organism: Myxocyprinus asiaticus; assembly: GCF_019703515.2. NCBI lineage: Eukaryota > Metazoa > Chordata > Actinopteri > Cypriniformes > Catostomidae > Myxocyprinus > Myxocyprinus asiaticus. Next base: position 36,112,074 of record NC_059352.1, on the reverse strand, counting down.
ACAGGACAACGACCTTAAGCACACAGGCAAGATAACAAAGGAGTGGCTACGGGACAACTCTGTGAATGTCCTTGAGTGGCCCAGCCAGAGCCCAGACTTGAACCCGATTGAACATCTCTGGAGAGATCTGAAAATGGCTGGGCACCGACGCTCCCCATCCAACCTGATGGAGCTTGAGAGGTCCTGCAAAGAAGAATGGGAGAAACTGCCCAAAAATAGGTGTGCCAAGCTTGTAGCATCATACAGCCTCAAGTCTTTTTGAGTAATTGGTGCCAAAGGTGTTTCAACAAAGTATTGAGCAAAGCCTGTGAATACTTATGTACATGTGATTTTATTTTATTTTTTCGTTTTTTTTTAAATAAATTTTGCAAAGATTTCAAACAAACTTCTTTCACGTTGTCATTATGGGGTATTGTTTGTAGAATTGAGGAAAATAATGAATTTAATACATTTTGGAATAAGGCTGTAACATAACAAAATGTGGAAAAAGTGAAGCGCTGTGAATACTTTCCTGATGCACTGTAAGTAAGTGTGTCATGCATTGTGGGACTCGCACTGGTCTGGTCTTGACTTGGTCTCAACCCCTCAAAGTCTTGGTCTTGTCTCAGTCTCGATACACTCTGGTCTTGGTCTTGACTTGGTCTTGGTATAGGTGGTCTTGACTACATCACTGGCTGAAATGCACTGTAGGTTTTTGCTCTTTTCATAGGCCATGGTGACGAAGTATAAATGTACAAACCCTATTTCCAGAAAAGTTGGGATATTTTGTAAAATGCAATAAAAACAAGAATCTGTTATTTGTTAATTCTCTTGAACCTTTATTTAACTAAAGTACAAAGATTTCCAATGTTTTCACTGACCAACTTAAATTGTATTTTGTAAATATAAACAAATTTTGAATTTAATGCCTGCAGCACACAAAAAAAATTGGGACAGTGGCATGTTTACCACTGTTACATCACCTTTCCTTTTAATTACACTTTTTATCCGTTTGTGAACTGAGGATACTAATTGTTACAGTTTTGCAAGTGGAATTTTTGCCCATTCTTGCTTGATACAAGACTTCAGCTACTCAACAGTCCGTGGTCGTCGTTGTCTGATTCTCCTCTTCATGATGCGCCATACATTTGAGACAGATCTGGACTGCAGGCAGGTCTACGAAGCCACGCTGTTGTAGGACGTGCAGAATGAGGCCTGGCATTGTCTTGCTGTAATAACCATTGACTTCCTGGGAAAAGACGTCGTCTTAATGGCAGCATATGTCTCTCTAAAATCCCAATATACGCCTCCACGTCAGTTGTATCTTCACACATATGTAAGTCACCCACGCCGTGGGCATTGATGCACCACCATACCATGACAGATGTTGGCTTTTGCACCTGATAAAAGTCAGGTTGGTCCCTTTCATCTTTGGCATGGATAACTCGTCGTCCGTTTTTGTTCCCAAAAACAAGCTGAAACATTGACTCATCTGACCATGGCGCAGATGTCTTGCGGACCATCTGAGATGAGCTTGGGCCCAGAGAACTCAGCGGCGTTTCTGCGTAGAATCGATGTATTGCTTTCTCCTTGCCTAATAGAATTTCATGTTGCATTTCTTGATGCAGTGGCAGACTGTGTTAAGTGACAACCATTTTCCGAAGTACTCCCAAGCCCATGTGGCTATATTTAGAACAGTAGCGTGACGGTTTCTCATGCAGTGCCGGCTGAGGGCCCGAAGGTCGCGCACATTCAATAGTGGTTTCCGGCCTTGCCCTACATGGGCTGAGATTTCTCTGGATCATTTTACAATGTTATGTATGGTAGATAGTGAAAGACCTAAATTCTTTGTAATCTTGAATTGAGAGATTTGATTTTTTTAACTGTTTGACAATTCTCTCACAAAGTTTGGCACAAAGTGGTGAGCCACAACCCATCTTTGCTTGCAAAGACTAAGCCTTTGGTGGATGTTCCTTTTTATACCCAATCAAGATACCCTCACCTGTTACCAGTTCACCTGCTTATTGTGGAATGTTTCAAAATGGTGTAACTTAAATATTCTATAAACTTTTCACTCTTATTTTGCCCCTGTCCCAACGTTGTTTTTTTAATGTGTGTTACAGGCATCAAATTAAAAATTTGTTTATAAGTGCCTTACCACTATGCCATGAAATAAATTAAAATAACACCCGAGTTTAAACCCTCTGACATAGTTGATGTGTGGATAAGCTTGTACTAAAATAATACAGAAAATGATTCTTTAAAGTAGTCAGCTGTACTATAATTTTACTATTTAGTTTTTATACACTTGTAAAACGTGTATACATGCATTTTAATTTGTAAAGACTGTGGATTGCTGATGTCCCTTAAATGTTAGCTGAACACTGTAAATGTGAAGAGATTTGCTTTCAAAAGCAACTTGTGGTGTACTTTGAGTTCTTGATCATTTTGACATTTTCAAAATAAAAGCTGAATAGTGTAAATAGAGATTTGCAGTCACTATGAATTATTTGGGGATGTATTTTGCAATAATTATTGACATTTGTACATCTTCAAACCTATATTTAAACAACGAATGTGTAAAAACTGGTTAAATCCTTAATGTCTGATTGTTTAAATATACAGAAATGTATCTTTGAATGTAGCTACTTATTAAAGGAATAGTTTGGTATTTTGAACTCTGGGCCCAAATGACATGTTTTAAGTCGTGATCGCTATTAGTAGAAACCAGAACTTGGCTAACTCCCTGCTCCATCTGTCCGGTAAGGCCAGGAAGCCCCTTCCTACTCTACTGCATGGGTGTACACGTCTTTGAAAACAATGATAGATGTTGTTTTGCAAGACACGACGCTGTGTCAGTATGTTATCTTGAAAAAATTATTCAAAAAATGCTTTCTGTCAGCAGTTATTTTTTTATTTTTCATGTGTTCTGACATAATAAGCTTGTTTTTCCACTGTCAAATGAACATTTTTAACAATAAATATTTGTTTGCAATTCACTGAAATCACTGTTTAATGCCATAAATTAAAAGTACACGTTCTGTGATTATACATTGTGTTGTAGTTTTTTTACTTGGAGAAACAAAAATCTTACAGGAAAGTAACTAGAAAATACCCTTAATTTACAGAGATTGGCCTTAAATGTAGCTTTTTTTTATGTACTATGCTTGTTTTTCCATTGTCCAATCAACTTTTTAATATATAGTAGTTCTGTTAAATGACTGATTAATACTGTAAATACTATTTCCGATATTGTCTTTGGTTTTATGTACTAATTGTGTTTTTATACATTATTGTACATGAAAAAACTATAATAGGAAATTACTGCAGATTGACTGGGCAGTTTCATAAAGTAACCAATAAAACCCTAAATTTAAAGAGATTAACCTGAAAGGTAGTAGTTTTTAATGTATTTTGACATAATATATCTGCTTTTTCATTAATATACTGTAATTTAATTAATTTAAAATCTGCTCTGTATTTTTATAATTTATTGCATTTAATTTTGTGGTATGGTTATTTACTGTAATTTGATGGTATCCATCTGGAAACTTTGCTGCCAGACTTTTTCCCGTTTTTTTTATTTTTATTTATTTTTATTTATTTATTTATTTTTTCAGTGTATAGACTGTTAAATAACGAGAAACGTTATAGATTTCTTCCTCATTCTTTGCAACAAGAAACACAATAGAATAAGATACATTTTTAGGAATTTATATGATTAGATTCAAAGCTGAGTTCATATTTATCTGGTCCCAATACATTCCGTCAATGCCAATTCTACCTTTTGCCAAAGGTTAATTATGATCCAGAATCATGGACCATCGACCAGATGGGGTGGTACTTTCATTGCTGGAGTTAAGCTTAACTTGAAATGATTTTGAGTTAAATTCACAGTTCTTGCAGATCCATGGAATGGCCATCGTTAAGAAGTTTTCCCCAGTCTATGCCAATATTTATATGGCCGAGTGGCAGGAAACTGCTTGAGTTAAGTGCTCCACCTCTCTTTGTCTGAGGTATCTAGATTATATTTTTGGTCTTTCGCAAGGAACCAAGGAGAAATTTATGGAGTTTATTAATACATTGAATTCACATCATCCTAGTATTAAAGTTACGCCTATTAAAGCCTAACTTTGCCCTTTATAAGCGGTTTAGAAGTCACTCAGTGGAAGGTCTTAAAATATCAGGTATTGAGTCAGATAGTCAATGGACACAGACATAGCGCAAAAGTTGAGAATAGTACTGGATCAAAAAGTTAAAAATGGTACAACCCTTTGGTTTGAACCAGATCGGTTAAATAATTTAGGGTAGGTGTGACAATCCTAACACAAAAAGTTATGATATATTGAGCATTTTTAACCTAAATCTTTATTTAATGTTGAATTATAAAAATCTTTTATATTTTTCTTTGAAATATTTTGGTTTATGCTTTATTGTTAATTATATATATATATATATAAAAAGGTTCGCTCCTCTTTTTCTTAAGTTTTTTTTCTTTCATTTTTTATATTAAACTTCTCCCGTCACCCCAACCCTAATCTTAACCTCCTCCCTTTACTCATTCTAATTCTAACCCTCCCCTCATCCTAACCCTAATCCTTAATCCTCTTCTTAATTCTAATTTTATTTTCTTAAATCTAACCTCTCCCTTTACCCCAATCCATATTTAACCCCCTCCGTTTTGTCGTGGGTCATTCGACACAAAGAATCAGCCAAAGTATTATCTAAGACTCAGGAGGCTTCAGTAGTAAATGCAGAATATAGGTTTATTGTAGAGTTAGGTCCAATATACCACAATACACCGAGTTGGTCTCGAGAGCAACTGAACTGAGGCTATGGGGCTTCATCTTTCATAGTCTAGTTGCCCCTCTTTCTTATTGTTGCTTTCTTAGATTGACGTATTTCTAAAAAACTGTTTGCGTCCTCATATTGTTGCTTTTTTAGATTGATATATTTCTAAAAACTGTCTACATCATAATCACACCACTGTTTTCCCACAATTGTTGGTCAGCCTCTTGTATCTATTTTTTTTTTTTGTGATTAACATTTTATTAATTTTCAAAACAAAGAAAAACAAAACATATATACAGTGAATCGACATTAACACCCACTACTTCCCCTCCCCGATCAAGAACCCCACCCCAAATGAACATCCCAGTGGTCTTACATAAGTACACACATTTACAGAGAATAAAATAATAAATAAATACATACATATATATATACACACACACACACACACACACATATATATATATATATATATATAATATATATATATATATACACACACACACATACACATATACATACACATACACCTATAATAAACATACAACTCTAAACTATACCTCTCTCTCCACAGACCCACTGTGAGATCCCCCCAAAAATGTCAGATATCTACCCCATTTCCCAATAAAAGAATCCCATATCCCCAGCCTTCTACATGATACCTCTTCGAAGGCTGCCACCCTTCCCATCTCTTCGCACCACTCCCGAATTGAGGGTGCTCCCACCGAATTCCAACCCCTTAAAACAATCTGCCTGCCTATCATCGCACTAGTGAGGATCCAATTGTTTATGTATTTATCACCTATGTCGATGACCGCCCCATCACCCAAAACACAGAGTCTGGGGCAAAACGAAATCCGAATGCCCAACACGTCACACAGAACACTCTGTACCTTCAACTAAAATTCCTGAATCTCAGCGCGCCACCAAAAAATTTGGGCCATGTCTCCTTCCTCTGATTGGCATCGCCAGCAGGTGGGTGTGTTTTTAAGACCAAGCCTATACAATTTAGAGGGGGTCCAATAGAACCGATGTAAAATCTTGAATTGTATAAGGTGCACCCTTGCACCTCTTGTTGCAGTTTTTATGTTTTTTAAAATCCTAGCCCATTCTCTCTCCTCCAATTCCAGGTTTAAATCTTTCTCCCATAATCTCTTGAGAGTGGTTGAGACTCCATCCCCAGACTCTGAATTAATAAGGAGTAAAGCAGAAATCACCACTCCTAGAGTATCTGCTGCTTTAGGGGGGTGTATGCTACTCCCAAAAATAGTGCAAATGAGCAAATGGCGTAACTGAAGATACCTAAAAAACTCTGGGGATCCCAAAATATTGAACCAGATTTTCAAAGGATCTCATCACACCGCTCTCGTAAAGATCACTGAGTGAATTAACCTCCCTCGCAATCCACTCTGACCAACAAAAAGGGGACTTATTAATGCATAGTTTGGGGTTTAGCCATAGGCTCGAGGCAACATTTAGATAAATATCTGAATTAAACACTCTGGACACTTTTGTCCATACTGAGTGTAAATGTGAAATAATGGGGTGTGATTTAACTTCTCTATTTAGTTTGATGGAAAGGCTGTGCAATGGCAAAATAGGGGCAATTAGTTCTTGTTCAATGCAGAACCAGGGAGGGGCTCTTTCAGGTGGAAGCGACCAATGAGCCAAATGTCTGAGACCGAATGCATAATAATAAAACAAAATCTTGGGTAGTCCTAACCCACCTTTGTCAATCGGCCTATGTAATTTATTGAAATGTAGTCTTGGCCGCTTACCACTCCAAATGAAAGACTTCGCTACGCTATCAAATTGCTTGAAATAAGAGAGGGGGACATCTACAGGGAGAGACTGTAGCAAGTAGTTACATTTTGGAATACAGTTCATTTTAATAACATTAACCTTCCTGTAGAGCCGAGGAGGGCGGGGCCAGGCTGGAATGAGACACACCCGGTCCCCAATCAGCCTGATGGGGCGCGCGAGGGATAAAGGCGGCCGGGGACGACAGTTCGAGAGAGATAGAGAATTGCAGGCAGCTGTACTGTGTGTTTTCGGTTGTGTGTTTGGTTTAAATTGTTTATTAAATTATTATTTATATTATTAAGCCAGTTCTCGCCTCCTCCTTTCCACTGAACCCCCTTACACTTCCCAATCATCGATAAATGTAATGAAGCCCACCTGTCTACATCGCTCGAAAACCGTTTTATTAAAGGGTCAAAATTAACTCTGACTAAATCAGACATATTTGTTGGGAATAAAATGCCCAAATACTTAATGCCCTGTTTGGGCCACTGGAAGGCGCCTGGCTGGAAGGCCATTACAGGACAGTATGCTGTCAAAGCCAAAGCTTCGGATTTAGACCAATTGACTTTGTATCCTGAGAGGAATTAATAATTCTGTGGAGGCAAGGCATAGGACTAGTGGGGTCGGAGACGAATAATAAAATATCATCTGCATAAAGCAGAAGCTTATGCGCCACACCTCCCGCCATCACCCCTGGAAAATCATCATCTTTTCTTATTGCGGCTGCTAATGGTTCCAGGGCAAGACAGAACAATAATGGGGAAAGAGGGCAACCCTGACGGGTGCCCCTATCCAGAGTAAAATAATCTGAAATTAATCCATTTGTTTGTACCGCTGCTACAGGGTGTTTATAAAGTAACTTAATCCAACCAATAAACGTACTCCCGAACCCATATATTTCCAAAATCTTAAAAAGATAATCCCATTCTACCATATCAAATGCCTTTTCGGCGTCAAGTGAGATGGCAGCGACCGGAGGCTGATCATTCGCCACTGACCACATGATGTTGATGAGATGCCTAATGTTGTCAGAAGAGCTGCGGCCCCGAATAAACCCCACCTGATCTATATGTATAAGAGTTGTCATAACCTTACTTAATCGGCCAAAATTTTAGCCAGAATTTTTACATCTAGCTGGATCAGGGAAATTGGACGGTAACTTTTACACTCGCTTGGATCTTTGTCCTTTTTAAGAATCAGACTGATCCGGGCTTGTGTCATGGTTGGTGGAAGCTTTCCATTCTTTAATGATTCAGTATAAACTTCTAACAAAAGTGGAGCCAGTTCTGTAGCATAAGATCTAAAAAATTCTGCGGCAAAACCATCTGGACCCGGAGCCTTACCATTAGGTAGGGACTTAATTACCTCGTCAAGCTCCTCCAAGGTTATCTCAGAATCAAGAGAGTTTTTTTTGCTCATTCGTCAGTTTAGGGAGTTCTAATGGTTCCACAAAGTTCCTAATATCCTCATCAGTAGACAAAGACGTGGAACTATAGAGATCAATATAGAATTCTTTAAAAGCATTATTAATATCAATGGCTGAGGTAAATATTTCACCACCAGCAGATTTCACTGAGGGAATAGTAGAAAAAGACTCTCTCTGCTTAATATATCTAGCCAAAAGCTTCCCTGCTTTGTCCCCTGACTCAAAGTATGACTGTCTTGCCCTGAACAACCAAAACTCCACTTTCTGTGACAGAATAGTATTATACCTGTATTTCAATCTGGTCAATTCTCTGAGGTCATCAGATGACATACGGCGCTTCAGCTCTGCCTCGGCACTTTTAATATTTCCTTCCGACTCCACAAGTTCTCGTGCTTTGAATTTTTTGATAAATGAGGCATACTGTATGATTCGACCCCTAAGAACCGCCTTAAGTGCCTCCCAAGCCACACCCACAGAGGATACCGAGGACCAGTTGGTCTCCATATAGACACTGATTTCAGTCTTTAACATTTGTTGAAAATCAGGATTTTGCAAAAGGGATACATTAAAGCGCCAATTATATGATTTCCTTTTCTCTGTATGTGGCAATATCTCTAAACTCACCTGGGCTTGATCTGAGACTAAAATATTTCCAATTGAGCAATCAACAACAGATGAAATGAGGGACTTAGATATAAAACAAAATAAAATCTATTCATAAATATTAGCCAAAATCAACCTTTGCCCCTGAATTTCTCCTAACACAACAATGACTCTTCCTAATTTATCTTTAATCTGTTTGAGACATTTGAATTGTAGATGTTTTATTAATCAATATAATGACTCCCCTGCTCTTACTTGAGCCAGCACTAAAGAAAACATGTCCACCCCATATCTTCCCAAATTTTTCAGCTTCTTGCAGGGAAAGATGTGTTTCTTGAAGAAACACTATATCATTTTTCTTGCGCTTAAGAATAGAAATGACCTTCTTTCTTTTTATGGGGTGCCCCAACCCATTTACATTCCATGTGGAGAGAGATAACCCATTCACATTAACATTTGACATTTTGATATATAAAAAATAAAAAATAAATGAGTGTGTCAAAAACAAAATTATACAGACCACATTCCCCATTAATGCAACAATCAAACCCCGAACTTCCCCCGGAACAAAACAAACAGAAAAAAGAAAAATGTGCGCAATAATGTGAGCATGACAGCGCCAACCGGCGACAATCCATCTAAACTCAAAGAGTCCATGTACGACTACGAGAGCACCTGCGAGAACTTTGCCATCGGAATGCTCGAGTCCGGTGCTTCTGAACAAGTTTTGTGAGGCACAATTACAATAACAGAAAATACTTTGTAAAACATACCCCAGCCAACAGGCAGAATAACAGAAAAACATGTAGATTCATTCACAGAACTGTCTTGAAGGTGTGTTCCTCCTCAAAATAAACTCCAGCTGATATAAAACCATTCAGTTTCCTCGGACAGACAAACAATTGTTCAGTGAACTGGCTGTTATGAGTGCAGCAGATGAGGTAATCATTCTACTAGGAGGCATAAGCACAAAGAACAAACATATTTAACCACAACTTTCCCGAAGTAGTGTAATTCCACAAAACAAGCTCCAGCTGTTAGGCAGAGCCAGCGTGAAAAACAAAACCGGCATCCCGGTTCCTCGGATGATCAAGAGCCAAACTAACTCGGAGGCCGCACAAAAAAACAAAACAAAAAACCACCATAACTTACTCAGCCCGTCAACTTTATAAAAGACGTCCTTTATGTGAGCATATAGATATTTTGTGGTCATCCAAAGTGTCCATTCTCGATCTGGCCGGAAACTTGAGTGTAACAAAAAATCTTCCGTCAATGCAAAATCTCTCAATCTCAAAATTTCTTGGAGTCATGCCATAAAACAAACTCCAGCCGCTAGGTGGAGTCAACACAAAAAGAAACAAAAATGGCACCCAGATTCCTCAGATAATAGAGTCCCTGAACCGTGAGTCAGTCCACTAATACAAGAAACATCAAATGGCTTACTCCAATGTATTTATAAAGGAGAGTGCCTGTTTTGGACAAGTAGATACTTTGCGACCATTCTTCATTTCTATTCTCAGTTTGGCCGGGAACATCAGAGCAAACGAGATCTTTTTCTGATGTAAGAGTTTCTTGCATTCCTTGAACCGATCGCGTTTCTCTCTTGTGGAATTCGCAAAGTCCAGGAACAAGAAAATATTATGGTTCTTCCAAGAAAGCTTCCCTTTGCTCCTCACCTGGCGCAACACGAGATCTTTATCGGATAATTTCAGAAATTTGGCCAGAATGCATCGAGGCCTATCTCCCTCAGCAGTTCTGCGAGCAGGCACTCTGTGAGCTCGCTCGATTTCTAGTTTATGGCCTGTTATGTCGAGCAGACTCGGGAAAAACTCGTCCAGGAATTTCACCATATATCTGCCCTCTTCATGCTCAGGAATTCCAACAATTCGTATGTTATTCCTTCGGCTCATATTTTCGAAATATTCCAGTTTTTCCTAAATTAATTCCAAATCTGTTTTGGACGCGGGCGCATTAGCGGTTAATTCCCTTTCCGATGACTCAAGATAATCGATTCATTTTTCAACTTCTGTCACTCTTGTAAACAACTCGGAGAATTTTGTTTCCATCGCTGTAATTGATCAGCGTATTACAGCGAGATCCTCCAAGTCAGCAAGAACCTTCATCAGCATCACCGACATGTTGGACAACTGACGCTGAATTTCATCTACCGACGTGCCGTCCAAATCGAGTCCCCGTCTCGCAGTCCCGTCAGAGGCCTCAGCTTGAACACATAAGTGTCTTTTAATGTCTCCAGAGTCTGAGAATTTTGACTTCTTTGCCATATTTACCTCAAAGAGCATGTAATTGGGTGTATCGAATCTCACCGGATCACAACATGAAAATAATTAAAAAAACAAGCAAAATTCGCAGAGCTCGTCATTCACACGTCTATCTCTCGCATGGCATCACCCACTTGTATCTATTTTAATAAAATGGGGGTTGGCGGATGTGCGTGGGTTACTCCCCGCCTCTTATGCAGTCAAGCCCCCCTTCCTTCTATCATTGTTCACTGTTCTCCACTCATTCTGGGTCACATGAGGCTATGCATGAGTTCACTGGGTTATGTGAGGTTATAATGATCAGGTGATTATACACTTTGGTTCAAATTTCTCTCCCACATTTCCCTCCTTTGAGACTTTAAAAAGTCTTTACCACTTTGTGCAGATAATAATCTTCTATAATGAATGTTGTTAGTCCATATTAGCCCATCATAAATGAATACTTCCGTTATTATACATGGTTGCGCAAAAATAATATTTTTATATTGAGTGCTTTTATGATCGGTGGTAACAAACTTTAAAGTCCCCCTGCACCCTAAATACACAATTATGTTGATGTATGATTATTGGATGATTATATGTTTTATATTGTATTATCTTATGTTCAAGTATATTTATCTAAATTGTCTCCAGTATCCAGGTAACTGATGTTCCTGGTAGCATGGGTTTTAATCCATGCAGCTCCTGTTGTCCGAGTTCAAATGGTAGTTTTTGACAGCAAAGCTCTTATTCGTCTTTTTCAGTAAAGTTCTCATCCTGTTCTTTGTTTTCCGAATCACTTCCCAGTAAGCTTTTTTCCCCTCCATTACAAATCGTCCATGTGTCACTGTCATCTTTGCTACCTGATTTTGTATACACTGGCATATGCATGGTCCCATGCATAAAGCAATTATTCCTATAATTACTATTGGTAATATAGTTTGGAATAATACTGTCCATTTCCCAAACCATCCCCAGAGCCATGATTCGTATCCATGTATTTCATCCATATTAATTTCTCTTTGTAGTTTCTTTAGTTGATCTAATGCCTGCCCTATTGTTCCAGTTTCATTCTCATTTGCTGGTATGGAAGTACAACATTTTGTTCTAATCATTGTACATACCCCTCCTTGTGCTGCTGTCAGAACATCCAACACTATTCTGTTCTGGGTCACTACATCTCTCATCGCCCCAAGATCTTCCCTATATCCTTCTAATGCCAATTCAGTGGAGTTTAGTTGTGAGTTTAATTCGGAGTGTATTTTATCTACCCAGTTCCATTGGAGATACACTCCCACACCTGGTACCAAGAACGAGAAAAATCATTCTCCCCAATTAGTTACCTTATGTTCCCCAATTTCATCTACTGACACCTAGGCGCTTCTTTTTAACACTAGGTGTCTGTGATCTGTTTTTGTCATTATTGCCGATATATCTGTATCTACTTGTACCATTGTACAAATTCCTGACCAGTTTCCTGGTAGTCTGGAATATATTGTATCTCCACACAGCCACCAGTAGTTCACTAAATTATCAGTTCCATTGCTGTCTGGTGCTGTCCAGGAACAGTATTCATATATTATTCTCCTTTCTTATTAGTTTCTTTATAACATATTGGAAATTTTACTTCCCTTCTTACTTTTACAGAGAAATTCCCAGATACATGCAGCCCTGTAGCTGTATATTCATTTGGTTCATATCCTAAACATGCATCAGTACCTGCTGTACCATTGGGGCAGTGTGTTACTCTTTCAGAACGATTTATATAGGACCCTCTAACCCATCCTGTCCATGGTTCATTTTCTTTAAGCAGGGGCAGGGGCCCATCATGTGCTATCCTTGCGTAGGATACTGCACAAGTTATATGCTCTCTCAGCAGTGAGTCAGTTATTGTTAGCTTGAACATGTCGCTTACTGCCTCAGGAATTGCACTACACACGTTTTCTTTGATCCCTGCATTCATAATGGTCACTTTTAGATATAGTATCCGATTATTTTCATCTTTTTGTATTTGTATCTTTTTCTTTCACATTATCTCTCTTTTTTGTCTTCCTTTTTCTTTGTTGTTCTCACATTGTATCAGTTTTCCTAGTTTAATAGCTCCTTTTGCCCTATCTGCTGTTACTATTGGCCATCTTTCAGGCATGAGCACACATGCTAACCTGGTGCACCTCACTGTTATGATAATATTGAAATCTTTTATTTTTCTCCTGGTTTCTTCTTCCCACCCATACGTCTTGATGGGGTTGTGTACTTTTACCTTTCCTTTGTTTTGTTCAACATTTATTTAATCTGACACTAACGATGGTATTTTTCCATGTATTATTCCACATAGGATTGAACTTATACCCACTGTTTGTTGTTTCTCAAGCTCCCTTAAGTACATTCCTGTTAGTATTGTTTCTCCTCGTGCCCCACTTATTGTCCAGCCAAATATTACCTGGGTCATAAATGCTATTGTTATTTTGGCCTTAGTTGTATCTTCTCTTTCCCATTTCATGTTTTTTTATTTTGTTATTTATTTATTTATTTTTATTATTCGCTCTTTTTTTTCTCTATCTCTGCATTTTTTGGGTGTTCCTCTGGTTTTAAGAATGATATTCTTTTTGTCATGGCTCTGTTGATGTTTTGGGTGGGCTGCTTTTAATTTTATTAGTAATATCATTGTTTTTTCAGGGTCACAGCTTCTACACCTTACAGAGTGTACAAATACTCTACACCACCACTTTCTGGATGGGTTCTTTCTCTGGTGTTGTATGTTTTTCTCTGTTGATACCTTCTTTCTTCACTCCACTCCCAATTTCAGGGCCTCCTAAATTTTCCAGACCCTCGTTGGCCTCCCTAGGAGGCTTTTCTGCTCCCTTCTGAGTTAGGAGTTCGCCTGGCTTGTGTTGCTCTGGTTGAGTCTCAGTGGATTGCTCTGGTTCTCGTTCTTACTCTAGATTCATTATTATATCTTGTAGAGTTCTCCCTGGCTCTGGCGCTTTCGAGCAGTGGTTCAGGTGTATCCAGACCATTTTCCCTTTCACCTCGACTGCTGTTGGGGTTGCCAGTACCACTTCAAACGGTCCTTCCCTTCTGGACTGATCCCACTTCCTTTTGTGTATTTTTACTTACACGTACAGTAGTCAACGGGTTGCACCAGGGGCACTGGTCCTTCCAGCTCCTTCTCCGCTCTCGCCTCCTTCACCTGTGCATATAAAAGCTTGTGGATGGCAGTTAGTGCACGTACATAGTTTTGCATTTAATTTTCCAATATTGCCAAATCAGGCCCCATATGGGGTCCCCTGTAATAAGTCACTGGCATAGGGCGCCCTGAAAGCATTTCATGCGGGGTTAGATGCGTTTCTCTGTTAGTGCTCATTCGCATGCTCATTAGTGCTATTGGTAGTGCAGATTCCCATGTCATCCCTGTTTGTGCTTTTATTTTTGCTAGTGTCACCTTAAGTACCGCATTTGCCCTTTCCACCCTTCCCTGTGATTGTGGCTGATAAACACATCCTAGTCTTTGTTTTATTTGTAGGTGTTTATATACTGCTGTCATTATCTTATTTACAAAATGGCTCCCATTATCTGAGCTTATTATGTAGGGATTCTGAATTGTGGTATTACTTCTCTACACAGGAACTTTGCTACACTTTCAGCATAAGGTTTCACTGTTGGTGTTGCTTCTACCCATCTACTGAATCTGTCAATTATGACTAACATGTATCGCTTTCCTTGTACTGTTTTTTGCATGTCTACATAATCCATCATTATGTGCTTAAACAGTCCTTCTGGTTCTGGTATGTGTCCTATCAGCATAGCACATTGTTTTCTTTGATTGTATTGTGCACACACATCACACTCACTCAGAAAGTGGTTAACTTTTGGTACCAAATATGGTGACCACCATGCTTTTTGTATTGCCTTCACTACCTCCCCCCTTGCACAATGAGCTAGCCAGTGCGCATCTTTTATCAACGTTTGTAATAGTTTACATGGCGTTACAAATCGACCTTGAGGTTCTCTATAGATTTTTTTTTCTCATCATAGTATGCCCCTCTCTGTCCCCACACAGATTTCTCATATACTGACGCAGTTCTCTGCACTTCCCCTAAGTCAGTCAAATCTGCAGGGGGTGGGCCATATTCCTCATTTATGACATATTGTCCATATACTTGTTTAGCTGCAGTGTCTGCTGCATTGTTTGGAAGGAATCATCTCGTTTATGCGCCGCACACTTTACTATTGTTAGTTATTGTGGTTTCTTTATTGCATCTATTATATCTTGTATCGCATGGTAGTGTGTTATCAGGGTTCCGTCTGCTCTCATAAAACCTTGTTGTACCCATGTCGATGCAAAGTAATGGGATACACCATGTGCATATGCTGAATCTGTATATATAGTAGCTTGTTTTCCGCCTGCCAGTTTACATGCATCTGTGAGTGCTAATAACTCTGCGAACTGTGCTGAGTATGGCTGTTGCACTAGTTTCTGTATAACTGGTACCCATGCATTGTGTCCTTTTGCTTCTACAACTGCATACCCTGCTTTTTGCCCCTCTGGGTATCTAACACAGAAACCGTCTACAAATAGATTACAGCACTGTAATCCAGTGGTTTCGTGGAGAGGTCTTTTCTTACTTTACAGAACTGTTGCATTTCTTTCAGACAATTGTGTGTTGTTTCATCACTATTTTCCTGCCCTTCTTGTGGGTCTGGCATTCTTTCTGCCGGGTTTACTTTAACACATCTCTGTATTGTCTGCTCAGGTGCTGAGAGGATGACATCATATCCTGTCCTTCTGGCATTCGATACCACAAATGAGGAACTTGTCAATAATGCATGCAAGACATGGCCTGTCCACAGGGTCACTGGGTGTCCCATAGTAATTGTACTTGCCTTTTCATAGGCGAATGCAGCTGCTGCTACTCTGTAACGTGGGTAACCCTCATTCGATAGTATCTAACTGTGCACTGTAATATGCTATTGGATGATTTCCATCTGGATATTTCTGCATCAGTACTACCGTTGTGAATTCTCGTTTTTCTGATGCATATAGATCAAATGTTTTAAAATAATCAGTATTGGTTAACACTGGTGCAGATGTCAAATCTGCTTTTAGCTGTTCAAACGACTTCATTGCCTGATCAGTCCAAGTCAGGTCCTCCTTCAGGTGTGATTGTCCTGCTTCCTTAATGAGGCTTCGCAAAGGTGCAGTTTTTTTCCCACATAGTCACATATCCATTGTCTGGAATCCTGTGAGTCCTAAATATGTTAACATTTCGCCCACTGTTTTTGGTCTTATTGTGTTTTTTTACAGCCTTTATGTGTTCTTCTGTAATCATTTTCTCTGTTCCTTTCAACCTTCGTCCTAAATACTGAACTGTTTCTTGGCAGTACTGCAGTTTATCCATGTTTACTTTGTCCTTTTTCTGATAATTTCTTCAGCAGTATTATCAAATCTTTTCTACTCTGCTCTTTAGTTGGATTACATATCAGTAGGTCATCTACATACTGTATAATTTTGGATTTACACTGCACATCTGCTAGGTCTGCTTGCAACACTCTGTTGAATATTGAGGGGCTCTCACAATATCCCCGGGGTAACCTAGTGTATGTGTATTGCTGTCCCTCATACATAAAGGCAAAAAGGTGTTGTGAATCTGGGTGTAGTCGTATGCTAAAGCTGAGCACAAATCTATTACTGTGTAATATTTTGTCTCTGCTGGTATGTTTGGCAACAGAGTGTGTGGGTCTGGTATAATGGGCATTTCTGCTTCAACCACCTGGTTTATAGCTCTTAAATCATGCATTAATCTCCATTTCTCAGAATTGGGTTTTACCAATGGAAATATAGGCGTGTTGCATCTACTGTTTGTTTTCTTTAAAACTCCAGCTTCTAATAGTCCTTGTGTCATTGGTCTTATTCCATCTTGTGCTTGTTTCGATATTGGATATTGTCTTTGCCGTGGCAGTGGCATTCCTTGTTTTACCAATATTTTTACTTGTCCCGCTGAGTGTACAAGTCCCACATCTGTAGGGTGTTTCGTCCAGAGGTTGTCTGGTATTTCTTTCTCCAATTCATGCTTTTGTGTGTCTGTCAGTTCTGCTTGCATCACTTTTCGGTGTATTTGTACTTCTTCTGCTGTGCATGTGTCCAGTGATACTTGAGAGATTTGTGTGTATGTCCCATCAGTCGACCTGTGAATGTATGGGTTTTCTGTTGGGACCCATTGCACATGTTCTGCCACATACATCATTGGCCCCAACTCTTTTGCTTCATGTCTTTCTGCTGTCATCAAGCATACATGTGGTCTTTTTTGTTCATATCTGTACTAATGTCGCAGGTCACTTGGTATCTCTGCTTTTGTTGCCACTCCCTAGGGTCCAGTGATGATATTCGTCGTTCTTAGTGACCATTTTCTTCCTTGTGCTTGTTCTCTCCATATTTCTTAAAATCTCTTGTCCCATCCTTCTTCGTCATAGTAAATCGTTGTATGAAAAGGGTCTGTCACTTTCTTGTATCCACAACCACGCTTCCCATTGTTCGTATTCTCTAAGCAGCATGTCAGTGTTCAATCTTAGCCAGTATTCCTTGCTGTTAATGATTTCTTCTTGATGTATCTGCTCCGTCATTGTCACCATCATCTGACACTCCTACGTTGTTGTTGCTTGTGTACCATTACTTGTGCATTTTATGTTCATTCCCAGTTTGCACATTACATCTCTTCCCAGTAGGTTCATTGGTGTGTTTTCTGCATACAGTATTGGAGCTGCAACAGTTTTGCCTTGTACTGTGATCTGTAAGGGCACTGTAAAGTTTAGTATTTGTATTTTGTCCCGAGAAACCTGTGGTTTTTATCTTGTTGTTTGAGAGGGGTAAGTGTTTCCCCATTTGCTTATTCTTCCCTCTAGTTCAATATTAGTCCGGTCTTCAGTAAGTGGGCACTGTAGACAGCCTGCCATTTATATGCAGGTGGTGCTGTCGAGGGAGGGGGCGCTCTTGGTAGCTTGGGATATAACTTTTGTTTTCTCTCTTCCTCTTTTGGTTTCTCTTTCTTCTCTTTATGTTTCCCTTGTTCAAACCATCTTGCTACATCCATATGCTTTTTGTACTTTGATTCTCTCTTCGCTTCTTCAGCATTTTTGCTTTTTCTAATGCTTTTACTCCTTTTATTTTATCTTCATCATAGCTTCCTTTTGCTGGCCATGGTGACTGCATGTTTTTCGTTCCCTTTTCCCATTTTATCATCAATTTCATTATTTATTTCTTGTCTCTGGTGTGTGCTGAAATAACTTCCTGATGTCTAATACCCATGGGTTGCAGTTTCTTTTCTTTCACTAGTACTTCTGCTTCTAATCTCTTAATGGTCAGTCCTCGCATTTTTATTTTCCTTCTTTTCCTGAAATCTACTCCTGATTGTAACGCTGCTAGCCCTCCTTTTTCCCACTCTACTATTCTGAAATATGCTGCTTTTATTATTTATTCAAATATTTCTGCTCTTTTAGGTATGATTCACCCCTCCACGTGAAGAATTGTTCTTTATTTGGTTGCTTTATTAGGGGTAAAACTTCTATCATCACTAGCTCTGCTCTCACCCTCTTCTTATGTTCACTTTGACCTTCAAATATTTTGCTTAATATACCATCCAGGAACCCTGGAGACCACAGCCTTTTTATCCTTGCCATTAAGTTTGCTTCAGGATATCTTGCTTCTAAATTTATTAAGTTGTGAAATTTTGTTAGTGCAAATAATTTTTGTCTTATTTGCTCTTCAGTTTGCCATTCCTCTCTCCCCGATACTGACAAAAATGTTCTTTCTCTCCAAAAGTGGGTTCGTTGTCCTTTAGTTTCTTTTAACAGCACTTCCTTCTCTGAAAGCAACTCACCAGTTCTTCTTCACTGTCGCTTATTACTATCTCCATACATTAGTTTCTATCCTGTATTCATATAATCTCCATATTAACCCTCCTAGTAATATAAAACATCAAAATGCAGAATAATGAAAAAAGACAATATTTTTTTACCTTTTTAATTGCATTGTTTTTTCATTTTTTTTTCTATTCATAATGCAGAATGAAATAAGAACACCTTTGAAGCTTTTAATTTTGCCTCTTATTCGTAATGCGAAAATAAAATAAAAATACTTTTAAACCTTTTATTTCATGTCTTTTATTTGTCTAGTCTGTTTCTCAATCTATTTTTTTCTTTTCTTAGTTTACTCTCTGTCACACTTACATTCACACACCATTCATTCACATATATGCCTTCACTGCGCTTATTCTTGGGCTGTGACTTTCTTCACCCCCTTATTCTCTCAGGCTGTACCCCTGCCGTGGTTTTTCTTTTAGGCTGTGTCTCTATACACCCCATACGTTTTGTTAGTATTCACACTTTTGCGTTATTCATGCATTTACACACTTTTCACCTCAGTTTTACTTATTTTATTCTTATCAATTCTTTTTTCAGATACAATATTGTTATTGATTCCTATATTAACACATAAAAGCAAGAACATATATAAACAGAATCAATACTTAACCCCCTTTATTACTAGCCACCCCTTAATACCCAACTCCACCCCCACCCATAAGAACATCCCAGTGGTCTCACATAATTATAGACACACAAATATTAAACAATAAAATAATTAAGTAAATAAAATATAATAATCACACACATAACCTCTACATCTCTCTCTCCACTGTCCCTCCCTGAGAGCCCTCCAAAAATGCCAAATATTTGCCCCACATTCCCATAAACAAGTCCAAATTACCCAATCCTCTAGATACCCCTTCTTCAAAGCTGGCACTCTCCCCATCTCTGCACACCACTCCGGAAATGATGGTGCTCCGTTGGACTTCCAACCCCTTAAAATGACTTGTCTGCCAATCATAACACTTGTCAAAACCCAATTTTTTATAAATTTATCCCCCAAAATTATGACCACTCTGTCACCCAAAATACAAAGTCTGGGGCAAAGCAAAACTTGAGTGCCCAAAACGTCAAACAAATAGCTCCGTACCTTCATCCAAAAATCTTGAATCTTAACACACACCCAAAAGGCATGAGTTGTGTCTCCAACTTCTGATTGACAACGCCAGCAGTTGGGTGTGTCTTTAAGACCAAGCCTATATAATCTAGAGGGGGTCCGATAAAATCTATGTAAAATCTTAAATTGCATAAGGCGAACCCTTGCATCTCTAGATGCAGACTTTACATTTTTTAGAATCCTAGTCCACACTTCTTCCTCCAATACCAAATTCAAATCTTTTTCCCATAATCTCTTGATAGAAGCTAAAGCTCCATCCCCCAGACTCTGAATTAGCAGGGAGTAATACACTGATGCCTAATGACCTTTTCCAAAAGCAGTAATCACCTCTCCCCAAAGCATAGGGGGGGTGTGCTACTCCCAAAAATAGTACAGAGCATGTGGCGCAGCTGTAAATACCTATAAAACTGAGATCTGTGAATCCCAAAATGATGACCCAAATTCTCAAAAGATCTCAGTACTCCACTCTCATACAGGTCGCCAAGTGTAGTAACCCCCCTCACAATCCACTCTGACCAGCAGAAAGGGGACTTGTTGATACAGAATTTAGGGTTGAGCCATATGCTTGAGGCAACATTTAAATAAATGTCCATATTAAATACTCTGGCCACTCTTGTCCAAATCACGTGTAAATGTGAAATAACCGGGTGTGATTTAACTTAGTTTGTTTGATAGAAAGGCTTTGCAGTGGCAAAATAGGGGCAAATATTTCCTGTTCAATAGAAAACCAGGGAAGGGGCTCTTTCAGGTGGAAGCGACCAACGAGCCAAATGCCTGAGACTAAACGCATAATAATAAAACAAAATCTTGGGTTGGCCTAGCCCACCTTTGTCAATTGGCCTATGTAATTTGTTGAAATGTAGTCTGGGACGCTTACCATTCCAAATAAAGGACTTCACTATGCTATCAAATTGCTTGAAATAAGAGAGGGGGACATCTATAGGGAGTTACTATAGTAGGTAGTTGAATTTTGGAATACAGTTCATTTTGATAACATTAACCTTCCCAATCATTGATAAATGTTATGAAGCCCACCTGTCCACATTGCTCGAAAACATTTTTATTAATGGGTCAAAATTAACTCTAACTAAATCAGACAAATTTGCTGGGAATAAAATGCCCTGTTTGGGCCACTGGAAAGCACCCGGCTGAAAAGCTGTTACCGGGCAGTATGCTGTCAGAACCAAAGCTTCAGATTTTCAGATGTATCCTGAGAGCTTGGAAAAGGAATTAATAATTCTGTGGAGGCAAGGCATAGATCTAGTGGGGTCAGAGACAAACAACAAAATATCACCTGCGTAAAGCAGAAGCTTATGCGCCATACCTCCCACCATCACCCCTGGAAAATCATCCTCTTTTCTTATCGCGGCTGCTAATGGTTCCAGGGCAAGACAGAATAATGGGGAAAGAGGGCAACCCTGCCGGGTGCCCTTATTCAGAGTAAAATAATCTGAAATTAATCCATTTGTTTGTACCGCTGCTACAGGGTGTCTATAAAGTAACCTAATCCAACCAATAAATGTACTCCTGAACCCGTATATTTCCAAAATCTTAAAAAGATAATCCCATTCTATCATATCAAACACATTTTTGGCATCAAGTGAGATGGCAGCGACCGGAGACTGATCATTCACTACTGACCACATGATAATGATGAAACGCCTAATGTTATCAGAAGAGCTATGGCCCCGAATAAACCCCACCTGATCAAGAGATGTCATAACTTAACCTGTTAGCCAAATTTTGACAAAATTTTAACATCTAGCTGAATCAGGGAAATTGGACAGTAACTTTTACACTCGCTTGGATCTTTGTCCTTTTCAAGAATCAGACTGATCCGGGCTTGTGTCATGGTTGGTGGAAGCTTTCCATTCTTTAATGATTCCGGATAAACTTCTAGCAAAAGTGGAGCCAGTTCTGTAGCATAAGATCTAAAAAATTCTGCAGCAAAACCATCTTGCCCCGGAGCCTTGCCCATAGGTAAGGCTTTAATTACCTCTTCAAGTTTCTCCAAGGTTATCTCAGAATCCAGAGAATTTTTTTGCTCAGTCTTCAATTTAGGGAGTTCTAATAGTTCCACAAATTTTCTAATATCTTCATCAGTAGACGAAGATGTGGAACTATAGAGATCAAGATAGAACTCTTTAAAGGCATTATTAATATCAATGGCCGAGGTAAATATGGAATGGTAGAAAAAGACTCTCTCTGCTTTATATACTGTATCTAGCCAGAAGCTTCCCTTCTTTGTCCCCCGACTCAAAGTGTGACTTTGTATGTATGTCTTGACCTGAATAACCAAAACTCCACTTTCCGTGACAAAATAGTATTATATCTGTATTTTAATCAAGTCAATTCTCTGAGGCCATCAGACGGCATTCTGCACTTCAGCACTGTTAATATTC
Source organism: Myxocyprinus asiaticus (assembly GCF_019703515.2). Taxonomy (NCBI): domain Eukaryota; kingdom Metazoa; phylum Chordata; class Actinopteri; order Cypriniformes; family Catostomidae; genus Myxocyprinus; species Myxocyprinus asiaticus. Next base: position 36,089,775 of record NC_059352.1, on the reverse strand, counting down.
TCTTCTAACTCCACGAGTTCTCGGGCAATGGATTTTTTGATAAATGAGGCATATTGCATGATCCGACCCCTAAGAACTGCCTTAAGTGCCTCCCAAGCCACGCCCACAGAAGATACTGAGGACCAGTTGGTCTCCATATAAACACTGATTTCAGTCTTTATCATTTGTTGGAAATCAGGATTTTGCAAAAGGGACACATTAAAGTGCTAACTCTATGATTTCTTTTTCTCCGTATGTGGCAACACCTCTAAACTCACCAGGGCGTGATCTGAGACTAAAATGTTTCAAATTGAGCAATCAACAACAGATGAAATGAGGGACTTAGATATAAAAAAGAAATCTATTCTAGAATAAATCTAATGGACTGATGAAAAGAATGTATAGACCCAACCAGATGTGTTCAAAAGTCTCCAAATATCTGCAAGACCAAGATTTTTACACATCCTGTGAAGCGTCAATGTTGCTCTAGGGGGCTTACACACTTTTGCTTCACTCTGATCACTGAGTCCATCAAAAGATTAAAGTCTCCTCCGAATATTATATCATGAGGGGTGCCAGTGGCCTGCAACATCCCCTCAAGATCTATAAAAAAGCCCTGATCATCAGTGTTAGGTGCATAAGTATTAGCCAAAATCAACCTTTGCCCCTGAATGTCTGCTGAAACAATAATGACTCTTCCTACTTTATCTTTAATCTGTTTGAGATATTTGAATTGTAAATGTTTATTTATCAGTAATAATGACTCCCCTACTCTTACTTGAGCCAGCACTAAAGAAAACATGTCCACCCCATATCTTCCCAAATTTTTCAGCTTCCTGCGGGGAGAGATGTGTTTCTTGAAGAAACGCTATATCATATTTCTTACGCTTAAGAAAAGAAATAACCTTCCTTCTTTTTATGGGGTGCCTCAACCCATTCACATTCCATGTGGAGAGAGATAACCCACTTATACTAACATTTGACATTTTGATATAATAAAAAAAAATTGCGTGTCAAAACAAGATTACACGGACCACATTCTCCATTAGTGCAACAATCAAACCCCGAACTTCCCCCGGAACAAAACAAACGGAAAAAAAGAAAAAAACGTGTGCATTAACTCCGTGCACGACAGCACCAACTGGCATCAATCCCTCTAAACTCAGAAGGTCCATGTACGCATGCGAGTGTCCCCGTGACAACTTTGCCATCGGATTGCTCAAGTCTGGTGCTTCTGCACAAATTTTGTGAGGCAAAATTACATAACAGAAAATACTTTGTAAAACAGACCCCAGCCAATAGGCAGAATAAACAAAAAGAACATGTAGATTCATTCACAGAACTGTCTTGAAGGTGTGTTCATCCACAAAACAAACACCAGCTGATATAAAGCCGTTCAGTTTCCTCGGACAGACAAACAAGTGTTACAAGTGTTCAGTGAGCCAGCTGTTTATGAGTACGGCAGATGACGTAATCCTTCTAATATCCCTTAAAAATACTCTACAAAAACAAACTCCAGCCAACAGGAGGCATAAGCACAAGGAACAAACAGATTCATCCACAACTGACCCGAAGGAGTGTTATTCTACAAAACAAACTCCAGTCGCTAGGCGGAACCAGCACATAAAGAAACGAAACAGGCATCCCAGTTCCTCGGAGGTAGTGCGAAAAAAATAAAAAAATAATACACCATGACTTACTCAGCCCATCAACTTTATAAAAGACGTCCTTTATGTGAGCATGTAGATATTTTGCGGTCATCCATAGGGTCCATTCTCAATCTGGCTGGGAACTTCAGTGTAAAAATGATCTTCTGTCAATGCAAAAGTTTCTTGAAGGAAGTGTCATTCCACAAAACAAACTCCAGCCGCTAGGCAGAGCCAATGCAAAAAGAAACAAAAATGGCGCCCAGCTTCCTCAGATAATCGAGTGTATGTTCAGTGAGTCAATCCACTAATATAAGAAACTTCAAATGGCTTACTCACTCCAATGTATTTATGAATGAGAGTGCCTGGTTGGGACATGTAAATACTTTGTGGCCGGAATCATCAATGCAAAAGCGATCTTCCGTTGATGTAAATGTTTCTTGCATTCCTTGAACTGATCGCGTTTCTCTCTTGTCAAATTCGCAAAGTCCGGGAAAAAGAAAATATTGTGATTCTTCCAAGAAAGCTTTTCTTTGCTCCTCGCCTGGCGCAACACGAGATCTTTATCGGATGATCTCAGAAATTTGCCCAGAATTGATCGGGGCCTGTCTCCCTCAGCAGATCTGCAAGCCGGGACTCTGTGAGCTCGCTCGATTTCCAGTTTGTGACCTGTTATGTTGAGCAGACTCAGAAAGAGATCGTCCAGGAATTTCACCTAATCTCTGCCTTCTTCATGCTCAGGAATTCCAACATGCCATATGTTATTTCTTCGGCTCATATTTTCGAGAAATTCCAGTTTTTCCAGAATGCATTTCAAGTCTGTTTTGGACTCGGCGGATTAGCGGATAATTCCCTTTCCAAAGACTCCAGATAATCAATCTGTCTCTCAACTTCTGGCACTCTTGTGACCAACTCAGAGAATTTTGTTTCCATCGCCGTAATCGATCGACATATTACAGTGAGATCCTCCAAGTCAACAACAACCTTCGTCAGCATCACCGAGATGATGGACATCTCCCGACGTGCCTTTCAAATCAAGTCTCCAGCTCACAGGCCCGTCAGAGGCCTCAGCTTGAACACATAAGTGTCTTTTAATGTCTCCAGAGTCTGAGGATTTTGACTTCTTTGCCATGTTTACCTCAAAGAGCAAATATATTTGGGTATATAGAATCTCACCAGATTATAATATGAAAATAATTAGAAAATGTAGCAAAGTGCGCAGAGCTAGTCGCTCACACATCTGCTTCTTGCATGGCATCACGTGTCTATTCTTGTCAATTCTTATCAATTTACAAGGCTTCACTCACGATGAGGAATCAGCATTCTAGCTTTTCCGGGCACTCTGGATTATCAGGCGGGCCGAGCTTTATTAACCCTTAGTAGCCAGAGCGTTCAAATTTGGGAACAATTATTCCCATGGTTCCTGTCTCAGTATCTTCGCCGTCCAATCACCGATTTTATTTCTGAAAACTGCCAGATACTCATGACAATATAAGCTAAAAGCACATATGATTGGTTAAGGGGTTACTGGGCAGGAATAATAAACGTATCGTCATCAGCATCATCCTCCATTTGCCTGAGCCGAGCCGGAGAGGATACGCCTGGAGTTACCTCCGGTCTTGGACTTACTGCTTCAAATTGAAAACTGAGGCGATCTTTCGAGGTAAGACAAGTTATTTAACATGTGTTGTCAATATTGTCTATTGAAAGTCAAAATGTTTTAGTTATGAAGCATTTATTTGTAGGAGTAACGCTAGTTATTTCTGGAAAAAATTACATGACTGTCGGCATTCATCGGACAGGCAGCTAGCATCTATTTTTAAGCAAATTTCTGTGAAACTTGCTAATAAACATTAGCTAGCAATACTATGTAAATTTTTAGCTAAATATCAATAACTTTTTTGGCCAATTTTGTCACTTATGGAAGATAGTCAAACCTTTTTAGTTACGATGCATTTATTTGTAGGAGCAGCGCTAGCTAGTTTTTTTCTGGAAATATTTACGTGACCGTCATCGACGAGCCTCTTTTTATATCAACCTTTTTTTGGCAGTTTCTGTGAAATTTGCTAAATAAACATTAGCTAGCAATACTATGTACATTTTTAACTAAATATCAATAACATTTTTTGCCAATTTTGTTGCTTGTGAAAAATACGCTTGAAGTAATGTGAGGCAGAGAGCAGATGCTGTTCAGACCTGCCTGGAAACTGGCCTGCTAGTTAGATAAGTTATCTAGCTTGTTGATTTTCCCATGTAATAAAAAAAATGGTAGATATCTTTCTATAATTTAGCAGATAGCCTTACCCATCCATCACACAGACATGATTTTAGATTGTGTGCAGCTTCCTGTTCACAAGTAAAGTGTGAGAAGGCTGTCTGCAGTTGGACATTCTGCTTAGTCTGCAAGACTTTGGTGACTATTCAGTGTATGGATTTGTGAAGAACACACTGCTGGCTACCAATTGTTGTATTTTTTCTATTGTAGAGATGGATAGAGACTATGGCTCCCTGCTCAGCACCCTTAAGAGGAGGAGGCAGCTGACTGCTGATGAGCTTAGGTTCATAGCAGAGGAGGCCATGGCTCATGAGGGCATGAGCACACAGAAGGAAGATCTGCTGGACCAGGAACTACTGCAGGAAGACCCGGACCACGAGGAGATGGAGGATGAGATGGAACCTGATCCCCAGCCAAGACCATCAACTGGGTATGTTTGAATGTCTATGTATTGTTTGTTTCTATTTCTCATATGACTGATACTCACAGTAACACTAACACTGTTTCTCTTATTATTTTGGGTATGGCTAGCCATTCTCGCACAGGTCCCAAGTCAGCTAGAAAGCATAAACGCTTCCCTGACTCTGTTTCTTATCCCTCATACTCTGACATTGATTCACAGGCACCAAAACCTCTCCCATTTAAGCCTAGCCGTCCATTTGGTATTGACTTAGGTAGCGTGCGTCAGGCTGTGCAGTCAACCTCCAATATGATGTTGCGAGAAATTGACTCTTTTATGCTGTTTTTTTACTCAGGCTGTAGTTGCTGAGATATGCAGCTTTACAAACCGTCAGGGGTGGGAGCTCGTCCTAAACTGTCCGTCATATTCCAGCTACCAAGGAGCTTGGATGGAGGTGACCCCCAATGAATTTTACAAATTTCTTGGGTTGCTCATTTACATGGGGTTTTCAATTCACCCTGATTCCCATCGTCATTGGGGAACCAAGTCACTTCAGGGCTTGTGGGCAAGGGGATTTATGTTGCGTGACTGCTACAAGGCTATTTTAGCAGCTCTACATGTTGTAGACCCTACCACAGAGGATAATCAGGATCGCCTTAGGAAGTTGTGTTATCTTATGGACCACCTCAAACAAAAATGCCAGCAGCTCTTTCAGCCTAAACAAAATCTCGCAATAGATGAACGTATGGTCAAGTCTAAAGCTCGGTCAGGATTTAAACAATAGATGAAGGGCAAGCCTACTCGGTTGGGTTTTAAATGATGGGTAATTGCAACATCAGACTCAGGGTATACTCTCGATGGGCGTGTCACTGACTTGGCCACCAAAGTAGTTGAATCATTACTGCAGCCATTCAAAGACCAGGGCCACAATGTTTGATTTGACAACTTTTACACGTCCCAAGCTCTTATGGTTAAGTTGTTAGAAATGGGAACTAATGCCTGTGGGATATGCAGGGTGAATCGTAAACTGTTTCCTGCAGAATTTAAAGACATCAAAAGATGGGAACGCAAGACAGCTCGTGGGGATATGAGGTGGTGTAGGATTGAGGGGAATATACTTGTAATTCAGTGGAAGGACACACGTGCAGTTACATGCCTCTCCAATTTCCACAATGCGAATGCCTCAACCGAAATTACTAGGTTTGTAAAAAATGATGGCGACTGGACAAAAGAAGTAGCCCTCCAGCCCATTGTCATCGGCGATTATAACAAAAACATGGGCGGTGTTTATAGGTCAGACCAAATGAAAAAATCTTACGACGTCCTACAAAAAACTCAGAAGTGGTGGAAGACTCTTTTTTTTCCACTTCATAGACATTGCCTTTGTCAGTAGTTTCATATTGTTTAAGGAATGGCAACACATTTATGTAGCACCAGGGGATGACTGTAGACCGGTGAACTTAACCCAGATATATTTCAGAGAAAACCTGGTTCGTCAGCTGGGAAGTATCGATATTCACGCAAGTTTCCCTTTGCATACACTAAAGCCTGTAGTCCCTCCTTCATCATCACTCCACACAGTCCATGTCCCTAAATTTGAGGAGTCCTCTAAGAGATGTTGGCTATGCTATCGGAAAAGTAGGATTGAAAATAAAACTAAAGTAGCTTGTTGCGCGCCGGAATGTAATGGCAAAAGACTTTGCTTGGTTCGCGATAGGAACTGTTTTCAGTCTTGGTACTCAGCTGAGTGTGACCAGTTTCGCGAAGAGGCCTAGGTTGGGCTGTGTTTACTGGTGTTGTTGTCCTCCCCCTCCTCTCTTTTCTCCCTCTCTTCTCTCCACAGGTATTGCAGTTGTTGAGTATTTATGAATTTATATATATTCTGTTCCTGCACTCTTTATTAAAAATGTATTTACTGTAGATAGTTCGAAAGTTTGATTTTGTATGTTTTGCTGTGTAATTCATGTGTAATTCTAATGTTCAAATTAAATAAAATGTATATTTCAGTGTTTGTGTCCTTCAATTTCAGATGCAATCTCAATTTATTATTACAGGTGCTCAAAAGGAGTATTTGAGGAGTGGTCATGTGAAATATATCTTAACATTCTAAATGTTTGTTTTATTCCGTTTTCTCACTAATCACTTGAATGGTCATAACTTTTAGACTATAGATTATATTTCTAATCTGTCTGCTATTCTACATTGCCCACAAAATTATATATATATAATGATCATGTGATTATACACTTTGTTTCAGCTTTCTCTCCCACACTTTCCTAACCCTAATTCTAACCCTCTCCCTGTCCTAACTCATTTGCATTCATTCATTTAGCAGACGCTTTTATCCAAAGCGATTTACAAAATGAGTAAGGGTACAACATAAGCGATTCATCTTAAGGAGACAGTAGCATTAACAGTGCCGCATTACAAAGTTTCAATTGCTTTAGAAAAGTACTAGTTGAGTTGGTTGTCGATGGTTACCCCTAGATTTCTGACCATTTTGGATGGTGTTATTATTGATAAACCAGCTGAATGGTGATGTTGTGATCAACAGCAGTGTTGGATGGAAAGACGAAGAGCTCAGTCTTCGCTAGGTTGAGTTCTTTCATCCAGGCCAAGATGTCTGCCAAACAGTAATTATGGGTAATTACAACATCAGACTCAGGGTGTACTCTCGACTTTAATGTTTACACAGGTAGTCATGATGGGCGTGTCACTGACTTGGCCACCAAAGTAGTTGAATCGTTACTGCAGCCATTCAAAGACCAGGGCCACAATGTTTGATCGACGTAGCAGTGGTAAGAGAACCCATGTGCTTGAATGATGGGTCCCAGTGATGTTGTGTATATAGAGCAATCGTAAAAAAACATCCTCAGAAAAAACCTTTTTCCCCCTTTCTTTATAAATTCCCCATTTTTTTTTTTTTTTTTTTTTTGGGTGGTTCTCCTTCAATCCACATTATTACACTCATATACATTGCTTAAAATACATGCTTATTAAGCACTGGGAATTAATGTTGATAAATAATGTCAGTCTTCTTGGATTAATTATAATAGTTGAAGTTCATCAATAATTTTAAGAGAATAGACTGTTTATTTTAACTAAATGAATGAGCAAGCCACCAATAACGCAATATAATCACAGAAATCCAATAAGCATACTCAGTTAATTTAGCTTGTTATCAACCATCTACTCAAATTATTAATATTAACACTTTGATAATTGAATATAAACTGTAACCATACATTATATCATCAACATCTTTGAAATAAACACAATGGTTTTAGTGGTTTTAGTGTGCAGGAGCATACCATATAAACTTAAATACTGTTTTATAAAACACCTTGGGTATGACTTAGCAATGCCATAAACAAAGCACTATTATGATGGCCTAATACAGTCTCTGAATACAGCAATGAATCAGCTACTAAAGTGTACAGTATTCCACTTTGATAGTTTATACACTTTGTGTATTTAGTGATTATGATGCCATATCATCAATTTCTTTGTGTTATCACAAGTTTTTTCCCACCTAAATGATGGAGAAAGTTGTGCTGATGTTCATATGTGGAGCTGCTCTTGTAATAGCCATCAGTCCAACGCGGCTCATTATCCCCAAAGTCACTTAATAGCACAGTCTCCCCCTACTGTCCACTGAGGACATTTTACATTACCGGTACATAATAAATAAAATAGTTGCAAAAATACAATTAAAAAAAGAAAACAGAGTGATTATAATATGCCAACAAAACATACATATTTTGACCATCCATACATTCAGGGTTTCACAAAATTTTTTTGCGAGAGAATGCAAAACTAACTACGAGGGTACGTAAAACTATTTCAGAAAACAATTCCTGCCCTGTCCTCTAAGGGGATTTGTAGATCACTCATTTAAAAAAAAAAAAAAAACAATAATTATAATCATCTTGCAGATTCTGCAAGGGGTATGTAAACGTATTACCTCCATGTATAAATTAGTTTGATGAAAACTGAGTGGCAGACATTCATATGCCCATGCCAGCTGTAGAGTGCAAAGGTCACTGCCATATTGGTTGTTCGCCATGAAGATGAGCTGGCCTACATCTGTGCCTTTTCACCTTGGTAATGTGAACGGCATGCTGGTGATCATCGAGTATGGTCATCCCTAATGCATCAGATCTGTTAACAAGCAGAATTCCCCTCCAGAAAAACAATGGCTTATTTAATATTTACAATCAATATTGTAGTTCTGATGCTTACATTTCAGTTTGTATTTGACACTAACCTTTTCTATGTGACTGTTGCTTGGACATGATTGAGTGTTATTGTGATGGTGACAGGCTGATTCTCAACCACATACACAATAACAGGCTTGTCCAGGATGACCGGAGCTCTGCGCATGTACTGTCCTGTGATATGGAAAAATAATTTAATAAATTACTTTAACCAACAAGTCTTGCCCTTACATGCGATATGCAGTTCTCAGGCAACAACAGAACTAGCAGAAAGTTCGTGGTCTGCTTTGAACCACAGATATTATTCACATCTTTTGAAAGTAGGATAACAGAATTGATTACCACAGATGAAAACTTAAAGAATTCATGCACTAATCTAATCTTAACTATACCTCTGTCATTGAGCTGGACTGGGTCAGTGAGCTGTGAAGGTTTGCTGATTTATTTCTGTTGGTACGAAGGAATAACACAGTCCTTTAGAAAGTGAGGTGATTGTTTATGAGGTCTCCCTCAGGCTGAAGGCTATGGTTGTCAGCTACAAGCATCTTCGTCTGATTAGTGCTCTCTATCTTCTTGCCATTGCACTATCAGGTGGTGGCAGGATATAGACATGCCTGTCACTCTGCACTTCAGTACTGCCTCTTTCTATTCAACCACCTTCAGGTCACTGAGTGGCTTTATCAAGTCTGGTATTGTCCTGTTGGGCCTCATGTATTCAGATAGAAGACAAAGGCAGGCCTAACACAGTCGTAAAACCTAACTGAGGCCCACACGCTCTGTCATAAATCTTACTGATAAAAACCGCACCAAAATCAAACAAAGGGAGTCCAAAACAGACAACAAATCCCATGAAGCCTTGCTCACTAAAGGAACGAACTCTCAACTCCTATTGGATGAGGCACACAATAGAACGGCCCTCAACCATGACGTCATCAGGAGTAGAAATACCTCTGAGATGCTTCCGGGATTTGCTTCCAGCAACTTTGCTCGCTGTGCGTAGATGCAGCTCATCGCTGCTCTCAGGTGTAGCCTCGTGGCACAAGGAAGTAACATCCGACTTAAAACTGTGGCCATACAATCTCCATCTCGCTGGATGAGTTGAGATTACTCTGTGTTCCACCGAACGGATCCGAAGGAGACTGCCGAGCAATCCGCATCTTCATCCGTTTGCCTGCAGAAATTAAGAAAAAAGATTTCTCTTCCATCTTCAAGCCAACATTGCTGATTTCTCCACCAGCCCGCCGAGAATCAGCAGCCGTACCGCCCGCCGACAGAGTGAGGAAATGGCCTCCCTTCATCACCCGAGCCTCGAGGAGCTGAGTTGGAGTTAAAGGACGGATGAACACACATTCGTCTGTGTCCTCATGCGATTCAAGTAAGAGGTTTACGTCTGGGCAGAGATAGAATATTATAGTGTGTTATTCTTGTGTATCAAGGTTATTGCTTGTACGGTTTAGGGACCGCCGAGTCCGCTCATTGCTGCTAATAATACTCAAGGTATTACTGTAATGTACTGTTATCACGAATGAGATCTGCTGTGTTGTAGTCCAACCACATTGGACTGTTGTGTATTTCCGCCATCGTGGGTGAGACCGGCAAACTGAGTTTATCCATTAAAGAACCAAAGACCGCGGGACGTTTTACGAGCCGTCCACCGCGTCTCTGAGTGATAAACTAACAGCTGCTTTCTCTCCCATGATCGCAAAACCGGCTTTGGTGCCGCCACTTTATTCTCTTTCTCGTACTAACCACACACACACACACACACACACACACACACACACACACACACACACACACGACCCCTCACAAACATTCTCGCATACACTTTTGGCTAGTAGATAACTTCGTGAGAAAGCTCAGCTTTGTCCCTAAGTTATCGTACAAGCGGAGACACGCGGTAAATGGGCAGACGACATTGACCAGCTTCTCTCCGCCCACATTCGTGGCCATATTCTCTGGCCAGAAATCTCGCATGACGTACTCTCCACGATGGTCACGTCCACCATTTTGTGCCCATCACACCTTACACACACACATTCTCACACACACACCTACCTTCCTCTCATGTGTTATAGGCTTATTTTGGTTACCATATCTAATCATGTCACTGTTTAGTTTGTAGTTGTAAGTCGGAAGTTTATTGACTGCATTGTATTGATTATTAATTGATATTACTGCATAAATAAACTTTGTTATATTTCAAAGAGAAGTGTTTTGGTTTGTTTTGCATACACCTGTGTCAAATGCTGACAGAGGATGTCAGTGCTCGGATTCAAGCCTTCATTGTTTCTTTTCGAAAATCGATATTCTTTGGATGTCGATTTTCCTAAGAGAACAATCTAATATTGAGACTGTTATACTATCTGGTTATTAGTCCCTGATTCCAGGGTGGTGCCCAGCGATATTAATCCTAATTAATATTCTATTGATTTTTGATAATTAATAATTATCTTTGATGATTGTTGAATTTGAAGGATCAATAAGCTAGTGTTAATTTTAATCAATGTTTCATCTATGTTAATAATTAGTGATTATCTTTGATAATTGTTGATTTAAAGGATTAAAAAAAGCTAACATTGATTCTCATCAATGTTCTATTGATTTTAATAATTAATAATTATCTTTGATAATTATTAATTATTGCTAATAACCAAACCCCCTCCTGAACATGGCGCACTGCATTTAATGTTGCGCCGTGTGAGGTTTTAATGAGTTAGATTCTATTATTTAATTTAAATATTAATTAACTAAAGAAATAATTATTAATTAATTCTGATTAGTAACACTGATCTAAACAACCAGTAAAGCCCGACAGTCCTGTGTTCCACCTCTCCCTCTAACACCCCAGGCTTCTCAGGGATTGATGGCATCTTTTCTAACATTGACCAGAAGTATGTCTAACAAATAAGAAAGTAAAGGAGTAAAGAAAAGTATTCTTTGCTTAGACACTGGTAAGAACAGTTTGTATTCTTACGTGTGAGAAGATATGGCCTGTTGTGGTTCCTTTACCATGGGTTCAGATGAGCTCTCTACTCCATGAATGTTTTGAGCAATAGCTGTGTAAAATACCTCATTCTCCTGATTAACATGATTGATGAGAAGAAAGTGCCGACCATACACTTTGAGAGTGAACATATCATCAATCTCCTCCATTACTTTGATCTATAACACAAAATGTGACAATTCAGTAAGACCAAACAAATCTTTTTCGATTTTATTCTGTAAAAATGGTGAGAAGCTACTTGAAAAAGTTTAATGAAGCTAATTCTTGATCTGTACCAAAATGAGCCCAGGTAACTTCAGGAGTGCGAGATCCACTGACTTTGCAATCAAATTGTGCAGGTTGGCCCTCAAGGACCTTTATCACCTGCAGTCTTTGAGTAAAGAGTATGGGACTACCAGAAGATTAGCAGAACAAAAGAGCTCGTCTGTGCCATACAAACAGGGACAAGAAGCACAGTTAATATTAATGAAAGTTACAGTATGCAAAGAAGCATTATTGAAAATAAGATTAAAAGAGTCAAAGATTGTGTAATATTGATGTATAGATAAGTGATGTAAGATACTTTCTCGAAACAGATCTGCTTATGCTCACTTTTTTCAAAGTAGGGCTGAAGTGCTTTCTACTGCTGATACACTTAGCTTTTTCTGAACTGAGTTTGCAAGTATAGCATCCACTGTCATCTTCATGCACATATTTGTGAAGAAGTTTGCATCCGCGTCCATTAAACTGCATTTTTCAGTCAAACAGTGTTGGCTGTATCAGCTTGCCTCTAGCCAGCCAATCAACATCCACATTCTGTGGCACAGCGATGGTGTGTATCACTCAGACAAGGCTATCTCCCCTGCCTTGACCTTCATATCTTGTACTGGCTGGTTATTGTCAGAAATGGTTCAGCAGGTGCTGCTAGGGGCAACAGAATGGTATTAACACAAGTCAAGTGAACCCAGGAGTCAGACCATGGAAAGTTCATGCAATGGATAATAATACTATTACTAGCATAAATGCCTGCATGTAACCCAGAAAACAGCAGATATGTATCATGAGTGGAAGGCCTCATGCTACTTAATTTTGTCTCTGTTGTCTCTCCTACTAATCTTTCATCTCCAGTTTGCAACTGTCTGTTCAGTGCTGTATTTATTGATGATCTTGCAGATATAAACCCCAGCATCTGACTTCTGTGCTAATTTAATTTTCATTTCACATTTTTCATCATCCATTTTATAGATATCATGTCGGCTATTCGCTTTGATGTTTACTCTGTCTCTGAACCTGAATATGTAAATGATTAAAACAATCCCACAATTCAATAATGTATTTTGTTCCTCCATTACTGTTCAAATACACTACTGAATATAAAATCAAAACCTCATCAACAGACAACTGGTCTTGGCTGCCCAGACACTTGGACACTCATTGTGACATCATATCCTTCAGTCACTACTTGGTCACTAAGAGCGACCTGTCATAGAGATCAATAAGAGTAATTTATGTCTGGTTTTATGAACAGATACAGCACCACGATAATGACTGATTCATACTGGAAAGAAATAAAAACAATCATTACAAAATTAAAGAGAACACACTGGACAGAAACCAGAGGTGGGTAGTAATGCACTATATTTACTCCATTACATTCACTTGAGTAACCTTTTGGGAAACAATTTTACTTTTAGAGTAGGTTTAAAAGTGGGTACATTTTACGTACATTTTTAATGACATTTTTGTACTTTTATTTCGTTACAATGGGCGGCATTCCTGCTGTTACATTACTGGGTTTAATTTGAATTCATGTGTAATTTATTGAGAGATTATTGAATGGGACTTTTATGACAGCGGAATTTCACACAGCTGCGCGCACTGTCACAGAGTGTCACTCGAGCCGAGTCTACCACTGCTGCAGCATCATGCTCTTCTAACTAAGTGAAACACTTTTTTCGCTCTGCACAGTAAAAAAAGAATAGTTTCTTCATGCAATGCCTTCATTTAACACCGAGTCAAGCAGATATTTCAAGATTAAAATTGCAGCTCCAACTTAAAGAGCACCTATTTAGGTTTTTCAAATATTACCTTTCATGTAGTGTGTTATATAGCTGTTTGTGAATGTAAAAAATTCTGCAAAGTTTCAAAAATCAAAGTGCACAACAAATGGATTTATTGACTCCCAAAAGAAAGAACCGATTCTGAACACCTGAAACAAGTCGTTAGTAATTCCAGACTTACTTCCTGTACTAACCTACGTAATTTGGTAACAAAAAACCTGCCTCTGGTCTTCACTGGCTGCTCATGAACAGCTTTGACCCGCCCTCAAACACTACACTAAGCGGTAGACCAATCACAACAGACTGGTACATCTGACCAATCAGAGCAGAGTAGGCTCTCTGAAAGGAGGAGTTTAGAATGAATCCTTTAGAACGGATCATTGAACGAGTCGTTTTTGACTCTGGGAAAAAAAGGTAATGCTGCAATTTAAATTATGAGCAAATTAAAGTGTTTTTTGACCTTGGATGCATGAAAATCTATTGTATGAGACCTTTAAAACAAAATTAAGCACGTTTAAAAACCATAACAGGTGCTCTTTAAGGCAGCACGTTGAGGTAAGTTTTGGCTTTAATGATAACGTGGGCTTTTCTGTGACATGGTGATGGTCATTTTCAGGGTGATTCTGTAAATATGGGCTCATGTGACATCAGTTTTTAAGTGTACATTTTTAAATCTGCAGCAATATATCAGTGTACTTTGTCCTGCATCGCAAATGTCATAAGCAGTATTTACACATTTACCTCGCATCCTCGTGGGGATACTGGAAACTATTGCAGCTACTTCAAGCGGATTAACTGTATAAATGTAAAAATCCACGTTAAGTGTAAATGCTTTTTGCTCTGCCGATCGCGTTATTGACAACTGGAGCGCGAACAGACAGCATTTCACAGGCTGAGTACTCTGTGTTTAGGGAGCGGCAGTACAGAACAAATTATCTAAGTTCTTTCGACACTGAAAACTGTAACTACACTGAACTAACAACTATAAGCTATGAAATAACGAAAGTAGGCATTAATAAAATATGATCTTGCTTTGGTTTATATTTCCCTGTGGGACACTGTTCACGTTTTCACTGTACTAGAAATGTTTCCAAACCTCTCTTCTTATTAACAAATTCATCCAGATCTGACAAGAGCCCTTAAAGGCATAGTTCACCCAAAAATGAAAATTCTCTTATCATTTTCTCACCCTTATGCCATCCCAGATGTGTATGACTTCCTTTCTTCTGCAGATCACAAATTAATATTTTTAGAAGAATTTCTCAGCTCTTTTGGTCCATAAAGTGCAAGTGAATGGGTGCCAACATTTAAAACCTCAAAAATATAACATAAGTCAGCATAAAAGTAATCCATAAAACTCCAGTGGTTAAATCCATATCTTCGGAAGCAATGTTATATGAGAATGTGTGGATGAGAAACAGATCACTTTCACGTTCTTCTTGTGTTTTTGGTGATTCACATTCTTCTCTGTATATCGCCCCCTGCTGGGCTGGGAGAAGAACTTCTAGCAAAAAATGACTTAAATATTTATCTGTTTCTCACCCACACCTATCATTTCAATTCTGAAAATATGGATTTAACCACTGGAGTCGTATGGATTACTTTTATGGTGCCTGCATTTGCTTTTGGAGCATAAAAATGTTGGCACCCATTCATTTGCATTGTTCTGACCTACAGAGCTGAAATATTCTTCTAAAAAACTTAATGTGTGTGCTGCAGAAGAAAGGAAGTCACTTGAGTACTCTTTTAATTGGATACTTTCTTACTCTTATTCAAGTAATTATTTATGTTAGCACTTTTACTTCACTTGAGTAATTATTTTTTAAAGTAATTGTACTTTTATTTGAGTACAGTTTTTGGCTACTCTACCTACCTCTGACAGAAACACTTGTCGCATGAAATGATGGGGGGCCTTTAAAAGGAGACTTGCTTGTCTTGTTAAGCAAAATTCTGTTCACCCCAAACTCTGTCCTCTTCACCATAGGGCTCAGGAACTCCTCATCAGAGGGTGTTGGACTAAAACTCCCCTCCAGAGGCAAAAATGAATTCCCTCTTTGCACGTGTACTGGCTCTAATATGGAACAGAACAAAACTGCTACTTATGCATTTTTACATGTCATAAATGTGTAGTTAAATGAAAAGTTCACACAAAAATTTAAATTCTGTCATAATTTACTCACCAACATGCCGTCCCAAACTTGTATGACTTTCTTTTTTCTGCGGAACACAAAAGACGACATTTTAAAGAATGTCTCAGTTTATTTATTTGTCCATACAATGCAAGTCAATGGGGTCCAAAACTGTCAAGCAGGGACAAGAAATGGATCAAGGAACAAAAAACACAACACAAATGCTATTTATTGCAGAATGTAAACAAAACAGGGAAGTGAAAACATTATTTTGAAATTTGGTAACCGTTTAATAATGTTATTATTTTGTTCCGAATTTTTTTTTTTTTTTTTTTATTACACCAAAGACCTAAGGGTTCATCACTGTAAATTTTCGAAATCACACCACTTCCTGTTACCCTAAAAAAAATTAGACCTCTCTCTCTCTCTCTTTTAACATGATGAGCATGTGCTTTGATTCTGAAGGAAACTGCTGCATCACATTTCTTTGCCTCATTGCATGTTATTGTAGGGCTTCTGGGCAGAAGAATGAACAATTTCTATGCAGAATGATGTGAATCCAGCATTTATACTGATCTTTCCTTACAAGTTATAAAAACTAAGACACAGAGGCCTGCAGTCTGCACTGGAATTACTCAGGGCAATAAATTTAAAGACTCTGCCAAGACGGCGCCCTAAAGTCTGAATCAACCCTGTGGAAATGAAATTAATCTGCCTAACCTTAACCGTCTTGAGAACAAAGGGAACTTGTCCAAGATAGCACAAAACCTTCTTTTACACTCTGTGGTGATGGGGGCGTGGTCGTGTGTCTGTCTGCGGGAGAGAGGGAGTGGTGTGACTCGTCAAGCTGGTTGACATTATTTCTAACAGCTGTTTCTCATTATAGTGATAGCGGAGATATTCTTTAAAACATCTGAGCATGCCAGAGAAGGCAGAGAGAGAATTAGTCTGCAGTGTTGCCAACGGTGTACATTACTTGTTGAAGCTATTGAGTGTTTGTGCAGAAGTTTAAGTTTATTTTTGAAAGTGAATTATTGAACTGAGTGAAAAGCCTGAAAATGAGTGCATCTGCTGCACGTGAAGACATGAGAATAAAAGCCTTACCTGCAGCATGTCACTGCTCCCCATCTCCTCCTTTTCCATACTCGAACCTGAAGTTCTGTTACACTGGTGCTGAAACCCGGGAAGTGAGGAGACATGTCGTCATGGATTCCTCACCACTGGGTGAGGTGATCAAGACCCTCGCCTACATCCAGTAGAACCAGCATCAGGCCCTTGTCGAGTTGCGGCTGGAGCAGGAGCAGCGTTTTCAACTCCTGCTCCAGGCCCAGGCGGAGGACGTAGCCTGATCAGACATGAAGGGGTTGCTGCTGCAGCCCCGGAGCCCACCCCAGCTGTCCAACCGGTAATCCTCATCAAAATGGGGCCTGCCAATGATCCTGAAGCATATCTTAACCTCTTCGAGAAGACAGTCAAGGTGTGGGAATGGCCGCCTGACCGGTGGGCGGCCCGACTGTCGCCACTATGGGGAAGTGCAGCTTGTGGCCCAACAGCTCCCTGCAGCCAACTTCCTCGTTTATGCTGACTTGAAGAGAGCCATTCTGCAACAGGTTGGCCAGACCCCTGAACAGAGCCAACAGCACTTCCACGCCCTGAAGCTAGGCAAACACGGCCACACAGCAGCTCCGGGATGCCTGTCGGAACTGGTTGCTGGTGGGGGAAACCCGCAGCGCCCAGGACATCGTGGACAAGGTGGTACTGGAGTAATTCATCACCCAGCTGCCCCGTGGGATGGCTGAGTGGCTCCAGTGCGACCGTTCGGCGTCGCTGGAAGAGGCGATCCAGCTGGCCAAGGACTACATGGCGGCGTGTCCGGGAAGCAGTGATCCAGAGTCTCTCTGTCTTCTTCTCTCTCTCTCCTACCCCAATCCCCACTTCCACCCCTCCTCTTTCCATCCCATTCCTGCCCCCAGGAGGCTGGGTGGTCCGATGCTCAGGTTTCATCCCCGCTTAGGGAGGTCTTCTTCCCCCCCTCCCCCATCTCCCCTGCTAATTCTGCCTCTCTCCGCTATCCCTCCCAGGTTGGCGAGTCCGTTTCCACAGGTGTAGGAGGGGGGCCTGGGCCGGTCTGTTGGAGCTGCAGGGATCAAGGGCATTTCCAGGACTGTTGCCCGTAATGGAGGTGGGTACACTGGTCTGGATTCTTGTAAGTGATAACCCTGCTGAAAAAACCAGCATGCAATTCCCATGCTGGTACAGGCTGGTTTATGCTGGTTAGTGCTGGTCTAGCTGGTGGACCAGCATAGCCATGCTTTTCACCAACAAACAAAAAGCTGGTTGACTAGCATGGTATTTCTGATGAAGTTGGTTAAGTTAGTTTAAAAGCCTTTCAGATACAAGCACACAAGCTTTCAGTGCTGTGGGACCAGCACCCAAAACACAACATCCATAAGCTGGTGAGTGGTGACCAGCAATGCTGGTCTTTTCAGCAGGGAAGATAATGTGTGTCCAATAAGAATGTGTTTAGGTGTCTATTAAAACTGTGTAACAGATGGTTGGGGAGAAACTGTTGTCTCCCGGCCCGGACACAATTAGATAGTGGTCCTCAGCCATGAATAAAGAATCTGGAAGAAGACCCCTGGAGTCACAAGTTCGAATCCAGGGCATGCTGAGTGACTACAGCCAGGTCTCATAAGCAACCAAATTGGCCCGGTTGCTAGGGAGGATATAGTCACATGGGGTAACCTTCTCGTGGTCGCTATAATGTGGTTCTCGCTCTCGGTGGGGCGCGTGGTGAGTTGTGAGTTGTGCGTGGATGCCACGGAGAATAGCGTGAAGCCTCCGCGGTAACGCGCTCAACAAGCCATGTGATGAGATGCGCGGATTGACTGTCTCAGACGCGGAGGCAACTGAGATTCATGGCGAGTCACTATGCCACCACGAGGACTTAGAAAGCGCATTGGGAATTTGGAATTCCAAATTGGGGAGAAAAAAAAAGAATCTGGAAGAAGGAAAAACTAACTCAAGTCTTGTTTCCAAAAAATTCCAACACAAATTTAGCACAGTCAGCAGGATCCTGCTGTACTTTCCTGGGGAGTGAGTACCCTCCCAACCAGTGTTTATGCTGGTTTATGTTGTATTAATGGTAAATGTGTTAATCCCGACTTTAACGAAACTTTAATTAATCACATGTGATTAACCTGTTAATTCTGACAGCACTATAAATCTTTTTCATTTATTAGTTTCAGACAAGAATGGTGACATGGCCTATTATTCCCAGACACTGATGCCAAGGGCATGCAACAGTGCCTATGCTCCATCCCAGCCACATTTCAACTCTGTATTGTCATTTTCTGATATAGTGGCATTTTTTGATATAGTGACTCAGGAAATGTGTATGCTTTGTGTTTAGATGTTATAATAATGTTATTAAGACTAACTGCCTTTTTTGCCTTTGCTCTCTTTCAGCACAGGCAGCACCACATATTTTAAAATCTAAAGGAAAACCAATTGTGCAGACCAAACTAAGATTTGCTTTTCACAAATATTATATCACCAAGATGGATAGCTATCTGTAAATACTGCACCTACTGGTGCAAGTGATCAGTTGTCAAAAAAACAAACAAACAAAAAAAAGAGCTTGTGCAGGCTTTCTAAAAGACACACCCTCTAGCTGGCCAAAAAATAAATTTACTCTACCTACATGCATGATACAAATGATACAAACATCATGGCAAGCTCCAGGGTTTAATCAGATAGCTGAACGAATAGGCCAGCTTTTTTGTTTGTTTTTTTCTTTTTTTTTTAACTGCCATATATGCGCAGGGAATAAAGCTGGAATACAGAATAAGCTGCCTTACTCTGCCCACCCCACACCTGCTCTTCCTTTTCAGCACTTGATGATGGATTGACTCCATGCCAGAGAGCTTTGCTGAGTCCTCAAGGATGAGAAAATCTATACCTATACCTTCCTGACCAGTGGATTTGGGTAAAGCCCTCAGATGCAAATACTGGAACCAACCTAGGTGACTGGGTTGTTTCAAGGTCATCTTCACAACAGAAACAGCAGAGAAAATGCCCATGCATCAAAAGCTTATTGGACTGCATTTATTCATTCACACTTCTTTAGAGAGAATTATTATTTGTGTTTATGTTTAGTATGTTTAATTTCATACATACTAAATTTAAACATAGAGCCATTATGAACAAGCATCAACAGGCAGCATTTCAAAAATTGTAACATCCAAAAATTCTACAAATGTCAAGACTCTGATCCTGTACTTTCTTTTAATGTGTTAATAGGCTGCCCTGTATTTTTTTATTATTAAACAGGATTATCAAATAAGCTTTAATTTATATGTACAGTGCATTCTGAAAGTATTCAGACCCCTTTTTTAACATTTTGTTATATTGCAGCCTTATGCTAAAATGCTTCAATTTTTTTCCACATCAATCAACACTCCATACCCCATAATGACAAAGCAAAAAATAGATTTTTGATAACTTTGCAAATTTATTAAAAAGAAAAAAACTTATATATCACATTGACATAAGTATTCAGACCCTTTGCTATGACAATTGAAATTTAGCTCAGCATCCCATTTCTCTGGATCATCTTTGAGATGTTTCTACTCTTTGATTGGAGTCCACCTATGGTAAATTCAATTGATTGGACATGATTTGGAAAGGCACACACCTGTCTATATAAAGTCTCAGCTGAAAATGCATATCAGAGCAAAAACCAAGCCATGAGGTCAAAGGAACTGCCTGCAGAGCTCAGAGACAGGATTGTGTCGAGGCACAGATCTGGGGAAGGCTGCAAAAAAATTTCGGCTACATTGAAGTTTCCCAAGAGTACAGTGGCCTCCGTAATCCTTAAATGGAAGAAGTTTGGTACAATCAGGACTCTTCCTAGAGCTGGCTGCCCGGCCAAACAGAGCAATTGGGGGAGAAGGGCCTTGGTAAGAGAGGTGACCAAAAACCGAATGGTCACTCTGGTTGAGCTCCAGATATCATGTGTGGAGATGGGAGAAACTTGCAGAAGGACAACCATCACTGCAACACTCCACCGATCTGAATTGAGACCAAACAGTTCAATCTTCATTTCATCAGATCCGAGAATCTTGTTTTTGAGAGTCCATTAGGCGTTTTTTGCAAATTCCAAGTGGGCTTTCACGTGTCTTAAGCCCCATTCGCACCGCCAGAGACATCATGCGAGACAGCGACACATGTCTTAAGCCCCGTTCACACCGCCAGAGACATTGTGTTAGACAGCAACACCATCCCATTCATTTTCAATGAAAGCACAGCGATTTCTGGTGACATGAACTGTCACGGCTGTTGGCGACAGAGATCGCCATGGAGAGCGACAAGACAAATTGCTCCTGAGCTTTGTCATAATGGGTAGTTGTAAAAGTTTCCAGTCCTGCTCTTCTCCTAGCCACTGCCCCAACAAGGAGTCCATGGCATAGTCGTGACTCAGCCTGGTCCACTGCTACCTCTGCTTTCCACTTCCTGCCTGTCTTGACAACTATGCCTGCACCAGAGACCTTTGGGTCGGCTGACTTGCGATATTGCAGCACCTCCCTTGCATGCAAAACCTTGAACTCCTCTTCAATGGACTTAAAGGGGAGCCTAAGTTTGCAGGTGTTTCCATAAAGGGCAATGATGCTTAGGCTTCTCGGTAGACCCAGCCATCTTAGATAGTGGCTGATCCTCTTCTCTAGGTCAGCAATGGGGGAGATTGCAAACTCAAATATGAGCAGAGGCCACAGGATCCTTGGCAAAATCCTGTGCTGGTAAATCCACACCTTAAATCTTCCTGGGAGGCCCGTCTTGTCCACCTCCCTCAGCCACCCCTCCAGCTTCTCGCATGTGCTCTTGACTGATGTGGCATCGTTGAGGCTACTGTAGATAACCTTCCCCAAGCTATTGACTGGCCTCTCAGAGATGGTTGGGATCGGTATATCTGCAATAGAGAACCGATATCTGTCCATGGCTCAACCTTTTTTCAGCACCAAAGATCTTGCTTGAATCTCATTCTTGCCCACCCCATCAAGTTCTCCAGTCCCCTCAGGATCCATCTGGCTCCAGGCACTGGCTCAGTAGTAGGGTTGCAGCGGTATGAAAATTGACAGTTTTCATATCATGTACATTTGCTTATCTACGGTATTGAGAAAAAAATGCAACTGGACGAAGAATCTCACCTGCGCGTGCACATCTCCTTTCCTCCTCGACTGCCTGTCAGACTCGTCAACTTGCGCCACACATACACATGCAGCAGAGAAAATGTCAGAGAGAAGCGAGGCGAGGGGGTCTGACATAAGTGAGTGTGTGTGAGTTAAAGCAGTGCTTCTCAACTGGTGAGTCACGACCCAAAAGTGGGTCGCAGGTCTATTCGGACTGGGTCGTGGACAGCAGGGAAAGAACAATGCCATGGTTTTCCCATTGAAGATATTTCGGCAGCCGCCCAAGTGATAGCCTTTTTAGGACTGCCGAGGCAGATTTAATGATAATCTCGCAATCAGCTAAAGGCTTCTCATCTGCACTTTCGCACGAGTGTAACGGAACCAGCTCACGATTACGATCTACCGGGCTTCCCTCGATATTGCGGAGTGCAGACCTCAAAACTGATATGACCAATTTCAATTCTAGTAAGACTTTTCTAGTTTATAGTGTTACGGAGGAAGTCAAGTCGAACCTCTCAAACAGTAGGCAGCCCTGACATTTCAAACAGCACTGAGGAGGAAAAGAGCAACACTGCTATGCACTATTTTTTTTTTCATTACACATCATCACCTTTGCAAAATTGTTTATTTTTATATTTTGACAAAATGTTATAGTTTCATATGAAATAATCTAAAGGTAGAATCTATTAGACCTCATTTTATATCAACAGTGGCAGTTGTAGCTAAAGTTTCAAGATGTGTTTCAGCTAGTATTTATTTTTTTCATAAATATTGTAATTTATTATTATTATTACTATTATTTAAGACTAGCTCCACTGACCTAACCATGGTAATGAGGAGCCTTTCCTCCTGTATAATCTGTATGTTCTGTTTGAATTATGTTTGAAATTAGGAAGTAAACGGGATAATAATGGGCTCATATAAGTAAATATGCTCTTCAATTTTTAATTGTTGATGTCAACAACAAAAATAATGTCACTTGATGCATGTCCTTGTACTTGAAAACGAAGAACAAAACAATGCAACATAAAAGGAAATGGGACCAGGATACATTAAATACGGGTTACGTTTTTACTATGATGGGTCGCCACTTGATTTCCAATGTAAAATCTGGGTCCTGATGCAAAACCAGTTGAGAAGTGAGAACCACTGAGTTAAAGGTATAGACAGGAGCAGTCTGGATGTGCTGTCGTGCACCTACAGTATACGTTAATTGTTAATAATCATAAGACATTACTATAAAAGCTCACACAGCTAATGTTATTTTTCATTTAGTAGTTAATTTAACATGCTATGCTAACATGTAAACTATCATGCTTTAGTTATATAACGTTATAGTTACATGCTATTTTTTTATCATGTTTATCATTTGGTTTATTATTATAATTCTGTTAGCTTTCTTATTCTATTTATATATACATCAATTAAAAAAAAACTTCTGTTTTCACTCCTTTAAGGGTCATTGTAACTGATGATAATAATAATTGTGTAATACCGTATACCGTGATATTTTCTGAGACAGTTATCGTACCGTGAAAATCTCATACCGTTGCAACCCTACTCAGTAGTCACTGTCAGATCATCCATAAATGCTCTGATAGGTGGCTGGCAAATCCCTGTCGATTTCACCAACATGTTCATCGTCAGAGCAAACAGTGTCACTGAAATGGTGCAGCCTGTTATAATCCCTACCTCAGTCTGTGCCAGTCTAATGTTAATGATCCTGTTACGACTCTCAGGCTGAAATCGCTGTAATAATTCTGTATCAGCTCTTTGACCTTCACTGGAACATGATGTCTCTCCAGAGCCTCCAGGACAAGTTTGTGCAGCATGGAACCATATGCGTTTGCCAGGTGTAACCACAATACCGTTAGGTTACCTTTATTCTCGTTGGTGTCTCGGAGAAGCTGTGTAACAACTCCTGTGTGCTCTAAACTACCTGTAATTCCAGGAATACAACATTTTTGTACTGAGGTATCGATGTATTGGGTCCTGAGGAGGAAATTAGTCAGTCGCTTTGCCACAACACTGAAGAAAATCTTTCCTTCCACATTGAGCAAAGAGATGATCCTGAACTGACTGATGTTTTTAGATGTTTTTTCACCTTCTGCAGCTCACCATTGCCCATTGCCCTGCCTCTTCTCCAGATGACCCGAATGATCTTCCGGAGCCGATCAGTTGGGATCACTGATGGTGCTGCGGAGGTATTGGTCAAAGTCTGCCCTAAGAGTTGCTTGGTGAATCTGAAGAGGTTGTTAATGAAAGCAGCCCATTTTCTAGCTCTTTTTCTTCTTCTCCTATGATGTTTCTCAGCTCTGCGAAAAGTTAGCAGAGCTCTGAGCTCTGCAAGTGGTGCCCGTTCCTCTTCCCTTGCGGCCTTGTGCTGTATCTTTAAGGCTTTCAATTCCTTCCTGATATAATGGATTTTGACAGCCCTCTGATTCTTCAAGTACGGTTGCTTAGTTTTTTCTTCTTCCTTTAGTCCAGACCTCTCTGCAGCTATATTCACGATGATGGTTGTCATAGTGTTCAGTCTCCTCTCCACATCCTCTTTTGCTGTTACTTCCAGCACCTCATCTACTTCCTTGTCAAACTTCGGCCACTCAGCTATCTTGCTACCTTGAGGCCATCTGATCCTTCTTGACTTGGACTGCTTGACTGGAGGGTCAATTAGTACCACTTGGAGGCTCTGGGCTGTGGGATGCTTCCTGCCACTGCTCCTCCTCTGTCTCTCAAGTTTCCTGAACTGTGCTTTGTGGTGCTTGAAATCCATCCATGCATTTCATCCTTGTGTAATGCATCTTTAGGCCTCTCTCATTCTTACAAATCTTGCCGCAAAAACACTCACTGTTTGTCCATTGCTTGTTGTCATTAACCTGGTAGCTGCCCATTTGGGGTGCTCACCAAACCCCCCCCCCCCTTCAGGCTCCCCTGTGGGTATACTTACCTTTTCTGATTCCTAGCTTCTTAGGGGCCTTCCTCACAGAAGGTGTGCCAACCCACCCACCCCAGGTCTGCTGTATTTCTGAGCTGTCAACTGTCTCTCCAGTCGTCACCAATCTTTCTTGGTTGCCAACCAGCCTATTCCTGGTAGCCACTGGTCATTCCAGAACAATAGTTGTAGTGAAACATCATCAGATGCTAAGCTAGGGCAGATCATCAGTGATGTTACCTGGGGTCATAAGATGTTTCTGGTCTTTTGAACATCAGACACCCTCACCCAGGTGACCCAGCTAAGGTTGATCAGACCTCAGCTTCCACCCTAGTAGCGGTTTTCCACAAATCCACCCTCTTAATCCATAGCCATCTCGAGGTGCACTCTGCTACCTCTGTGCTGTTCCTGATGGCTCTCCTCTTTCTCTCTCCTGTGATGCCAAATGTAGTAAAGGCCCTGCAGAGTGACTGACCTGCGAAAACCTCTGCACCCAACCTCTACTGATAAGCACTTTGCCCACATTTCTTGTTATAAAGGAATATCATAAGGTTTGGTGAGAAAAAAAAACGAAATCCAATGAATAATTAAGTGAAACTCTTAACCGACCATTGATCTCCTGTGCAAGTTCATGAGTCTGCACACAAGCTTTAAAACTCCTTGCATAAGAACAACAGTAGTTACGCTGCCGCTCGCGAGGTGGGGCATTCAAGAGAAAACTCATTTTATTTTGCTTCAGCTGGACCACCAGCAATATTAACTTCAGAAAACACAACATAGCTACACACAAACCAGAGAACAGAACTTACAAAACATGTCTGAAGAGACTGTAGCCAAAACATAGATGCATTTCTATGCCCAGTCTTATTTGTTTGAACCAAAGTCCTCAATCAAACAGAGAGATGGGGCTGAAGGTAGCTACAGTCACACAATGTCCTAACCAGATGCCAAACAACACTTAATAAAAGTTATCTTTTCTATGTTAATCAGAGTTTTTGTCTTTAGCAGCTGCGACGAGTGACAGGACATTCTGTCAATCGCTTGGTTTCTATATTTGGCGTTGCGCCGGGTAACCCCATTCGCTATGAACTGGCACTAGTCCAAAATCATTCTGATAACATTATATTGAAGCCAGCATCTCACTTGCCAGTTAAAACTACTTGTTTTGGGCTGAGAATGTTAAACCTACCAACTGTTTTTGCAGATCTCTCTTCAGGCGGAGGTCTTTCATACACACACACAGGTTCAGAATAGAGAAGAGGTGACAGACATTCCCGCTCCCTCCACCTTTCTCTTCGGTTCTTCCATTTAAATTTCGGAAAGCGAAACTGCGATCTCCTGTACTCTCTGTCTGATTGTAGCATCTCGGTGTGTGTGTAGCTACCTTCATCCTCCTCCTCCATCTCTCTGTTTGACTGAGCACTCTAAAGCTCATGTGCAGACTCATGAACGTGCACAGGAGATCAACGGTCAGTCAAGAGTTAGATTTAATAATACTATAGATTTCGTTTTTTTGCTTGAGGAGGTGGTCACCATAAACTGCCATTGTATGACATCGCTGAGCTCAAAAGTTTTTCACAATTTCTCCCTTTGTGTTAAGAAAAAGAAAGTCATATGTTGTTATCAGTGTCATTATTTAGTGTGGGGCACAAACAATCACTTAACAATAAATTATTTGACCAATCTTTGAAACATTGATGAATAATTCCAAATTCTGTCTGTCATTTTGACAGATAAAAAAGAAACAAGAAAAAGATTTTAACCAAGTACATCAGTTTTTACTTCACTCTTTATCCCTTAAATTCCCACTGTGCATGTGCCCCATTTATTCCCTGCTATTAATATGCATATTAACTGGCACCATCATCATTTACACCTGGTATTGTGCATCTCTTTTGTGTTAAGATTTTGAGTAGAGGGTATCTGATTTCATGACTGCATACATCAATCATTAAAGCGCAAACTGCATAATAAAAAAAAGAAAATGCAAAAAAGCAGTGCATCACTTCAGCCGATTATGCATGCATTTAATAAGCGCAAACATCACATTTAGATCAGAATTGTCCATTATTTTAGCGGAGTAACTGTGTTAACTGAGCTTCGCAGATGTGCTTCTCATGTTACACTTTATGTTCATATCAGGGACTATGACGTTCTGTGAACTTGTGCATGTGTGTATGGGCTTTAACCAGCAAAGTTTAAAAACCTCATTTTAGCGCAGCAGTTGATTGACAGGTAGAAGTTTCACACTAGAACTCATTGGTTTCACGTGACTCAAACAAGGGGAGTTAAAGATCTATCATAAAAGCCTACCTACTGTCATATATGTGCCATTATAATGCTCCTCAATGCCCTAGTACTTATAAAATGAAAAAAAAGTATGACTAATAAAAATAGATCATGACAGAAATTTTACATAGAGTGACGAATAAAGATTTCTTTGGGGGCAACCTCTGAACATGATGCCACACAAACATCCCTAATAATCTAATCTTAGCATAAAACACCACTAAGACATCCACATCAAAAAGCTCAAGTGACTGTGAAAGTAAACCACAAATAGGCAAATCTTCAAAGGGTGTGCATATTATCTCATTAACTCGAATGAACAGCATAACAAAACTAATCAAGCCAAGACAAGTAATTTTTATTTGTATAGCGCCTTTCACAACACACATAATTTCAAAGCAGCTTTACAGAGTATCAGGCATTAACAAAAGATAAAACTGTAATATCTATAATGTCATAGAGTCATCATTGTGTAGTTTGATAAAATACGATTGTGCATTGTTTAAAAATAAGTAATTAAACTGTGGGGGCCAGTTCCCCTCTGGCTAACATCATGAATACAATGCCAATATTACTTATGTATAGTGCAAGTCATGGTTTAAAATTATTTAAGTACATGTTAAGGGTCAGTGTTTAAAACAAAGATTTTGTAAGAACTGTAAGATTAATGACTAATGTCTTTGAAGTTCATCATGGATTAACTGCAGAAGTTCACATAGATGCAATTGTCCTTGTTAGTTGGCTGATGAAAGGTTTTGTTGGCAATTAAAGGATAGTCTATGTATTCCATTTCAAGAGTGTAGTCCATAATTAGACCGAGGTGAGTTAGGCAGAGATCAGTCATCGCAGTTCAAACTGGCCGGTCATTTCAGTGAGGTCTATCCTAAGTCCAAGGTTCAGGCAACGGCATATGAAGTATCCCATGTCTTATGGTTGGAGTTGGCATCAGTTCATCCTCTGAAGTCCATCATAATAGACTGAAGTGATGTTTGGCTGGCACCGGCTGCTATTAGTCATCATCACACAGCGACATGTAGCAGTGGAGTCCAACACCGAGCAGGAACGGATCTGGCCGGTTCTGGTGGCCTCAGGATAGGAGTCCCGAGGTTGAGACAGGGAAACAAATAAAATAATATTAGCATAGATGCCATTCAATTTATTGCAGAGTTATAGATCATTATCATTGTTTCTGGTTCCGGCAGACCTAACTAAAGCAGCCTAATTGTGAGTTGAAGGATAAATTAGGTGTATGCCTTGCTAAATAGATGAGTCTTTAGTCTAGACTTAAACTGAGTGAGTGTGTTTGCATCTCGAACAATGTTAGGGAGACTATTCCAAAGTTTAGGAGCCAAATATGAAAAGGATCTACCTCCTTTTGTGGATTTTGATATTATAGGAACTATTAACAGGCCAGAATTTTGCGATCGTAATGAACGTGATGGAATATAGTGTGGTAGAAGGTCACTTAAGTACTGCGGAGCTAGACCATTCAAAGCTTTGTACGTAGTTAACAGAATTTTAAAATTAATACGAAATTTAACAGGTAGCCAATGTAACAATGATAAAATGGGGCTAATATGATCATATTTCTTGGTTCTAGTCAGCACTCTGGCTGCTGCATTTTGAACCAATTTAAGTTTATTTATTGATCTTGCTGGACATCCTCCCAGTATTGCATTACAATAATCTAATCTTGAGGTCATGAACGCATGAATTAGTTTTTCGGCATCAGCAACAGAGAGCATGTGTCGTAATTTAGCAATATTTCTTAGGTGGAAAAATGCTGTTCTACAAACATTTGTAATTTGATTTTCAAAGGACAGATTGGTATCAAATATAACACCTAAGTTCTTCGCTGTTGATGATGATGTAACAGTACATCCATCGAGAGTCAAATTATATTTTAGCGGCTTATTTTCTGGGGTTTTTGGTCCAATAATTAGTACCTCTGTTTTGTCGGAATTGAGTAGAAGGAAATTTCTGGCCATCCAATCTTTTATTTCATTGATACACACTGCTAATTTGGAGAATTGTGAAATCCTCATCAGGTTTTGAAGAAATATAAAGTTGGGTATCATCGGCATAACAGTGGAAACTTATTCCAAGATTCCTGATAATATCTCCCAGGGGAAGCATATACAAGGAGAAAAGCAAAGGCCCTAAAACTGATCCCTGTGGCACTCCATACTTTACTTTTGTTTGGTTTGACAACTCCTCATTTACATAGACAAAGTGGTAGCGGTCTGCTAAATAGGACCTAAACCATGCTAATGCAACTCCACAAATGCCAACATAATTCTCCAGTCTATTCAAGAGAATGTTGTGATCTATCGTGTCGAATGCAGCACTAAGATCTAAAAGCACTAGAAGTGAAATGCAGCTGCGATCAGATGATAAGAGCAAGTCATTTGTTACTCTGATAAGTGCAGTCTCTGTACTGTGATGAGGCCTAAATCCTGAATGAAATTGTTCATATATACTATTTCTCTGTAGAAATGAACGTATTTGGGAGGATACTACCTTTTCTAGTATTTTTGACATAAACGGGAGATTTGAAATCGGTCTTTAATTAGCCAGTTCTCCAGGATCAAGTTGTGGCTTCTTAATAAGCAGTTTGATAACTGCCATTTTAAAGTTTCTTGGGACATGTCCTAAGGATAGCGAGGAGTTAATAATATTAACTCTGAGATTACTGTGAATACTTCTTTTAAGAGCTTGGTTGGTATTGGATCTAACAAACATGTTGTGGCTGTTGATGTTTCGATAAGTTTTGTTAACTCTTCATGACCTATGACAGCGAAGGATTGAAGTTGCACGTGAGGAAAATTATGAGACACTTTTTTCTGAGCTACTGTGACATGATTGCATAATTCCAATTTTATTTCTGATTATTTCAATTTTATCAGTAAAGAAATTCATGAAGTCATTACTCTTGTGCTGCGATGGACTATCTGGTTTAGGCGATGCTTTATTCCTAACCAATTTAGCCACAGTACTGAGTAAACACCTAGGATTGTTGTGGTTATTTACTATGAGTTTGCTCAAATATGTTGACCTGGCAGCTTTTAGTGCCTGTCTGTAGCTACAGACACTATCCTTCCATGCACTGCGAAATACCTCTAATTTTGTACTCTTCCACTTGTGCTCCATTTTCCAAGCAGCTCTCTTGAGAGTACGAGTGTGATCTTTGTACAATGGTGCAGGGCTTTTTTCTTTAATCGAAGGGGGACAACACTATCAAGAGTGCTAGAGATGACTATCTACAGATTCATATTTTCTGTTATTTCATCAAGTTCTTCTAGGCTTTGGGGTTACTGAGTGTATGAGATAGATCTGGAAGATTATTAGTGAATCTATCTTTAGTGGTCGAAAGAATAGTTCTTCCTGAATGATAGCGTGGTGTAGATTGAGTAACATTAGCTGATTGCAGCATACAAGAGATGAGGTAATGATCCGAGATGTCATCGCTCTGCGGCAGAATTTCTATATTATCAACATCAACTCCATATGACAGAATTAAATCTAGCGTATGATTATGGCAATGAGTTGGTCCTGTTACATTTTGTCTGACTCCAAGAGAGTTGAGAATATCGATAAATGCTAATCCCAATGTGTCATTTTCATTATCTATGTGAATGTTGAAGTCACCAACAATTAAAGCTCTATCTACAGTGACTACAAGATCTGATAAAAAATTTGCAAATTCAGATCTATATACTGTAGATATTTATATCTATATCTGACGGTGTCACGTTAAGCATTATTAATTCAAAAGACTTACATTTATATCCTGTCCTCTGAGTAACACCAAAAACTTCACTGTAAATTGTAGCAACTCCTCCTCCTCGACCCTTCAGATGAGGTTCATGTTTATAACAATAACCTGGGGGAGAAGATTCATTTAAACTAATATATTCATCCGGTTTAAGCTAGGTTTCAGTCAAACAGAGCACATCCAAACAAAGATCTGTAATAATTTCATTTACAATTAGTGCTTTGGTAGAAAGAGATCTAATGTTTAGTAGCCCTATATTTATATGGTGTTTATCTTTAATTTGTTTGTTTTGTTCAAGTTTGACCTTAATCAGATTTTTTCTAAATTATTTAATGAAGGTTTTGTGTTTGGTAGTTCGGGGAACAGACACAGTCTCTAAATGATATCTAGGTGATACAGTCTCTATGTGTTGTAGTTTATGTGACCTGTGTGACGTCTCAAGGCAGCTAGCAGATGTTCGGATTAGCCAGTTTGTCTGCTTCCTGACCTGGGCCCCAGTTAGTCAAATACTATCATTATTAAGACTATGAGCCAAATTACTAGAGAGGAGAGCGGCACCTTCCCTGGAGGGATGGAGTCAGTCTCTCTTTAGCAGCTCAGGTCTACCCCAAAAACTCTTCCAATTATCTATAAATCCTATTCTATTCTCCAGACACCACTCAGACATCCAGCCATTCAGTGACACTAATCTACTATAAACCTCATCACCACAATGAGCAGGGAGGGGGCCAGAGCATATTACAGTGTCTGACATAGTTTTTGCAAATTGACACACCTATTTAACATTATCTCTAGTGATTTCCGACTGGCGAAGCCGGATATCATTAGTGCCGACGTGAATAACAATTTTAGAAAATCTATGTTTAGCATTAGCCAGCACTTGTAAATTTGAATTGATGTCAGATGCTCTGGTACCCGAAATGCATTTAACAATAGTGGCTGGAGTCTCTATTTCCACGTTCCTTACAGTAGAATCACCAATAACAAGGGCTCTTTCAACATGATTCTCAGTGGGTGCATCACTGAGTGGGGAGAATCGATTGGAAACCCTAACAGGAATGGGAGAGTGGTGTCGCTTTGCTGAGTGAGTATGCCGCCGAGACCCAAACGCCCTGATGCGGGGGCTCTACAGACGGAACCATAGTGTGTGTGTTTCTCTTTGTACTGCCCGCATCCGAAACAGTATCTACCGGCTTCTCTTTCTCACTGACCTCCACTAGCATTCGGATGCGTGTTTCTAACTCATGAATCAAAACGACAGACTCCCAATATTTAGCAGTCATTGATATCTAATAAAAACCAGTGCATCAACAACAAAACACCTCAATGCAATGGCATACAATTCAATGAAATGATGAACGGTGCTTAACTAATCCAACCAACAGCACATTACAAAAAATAAGCTTTTAAAACATACCAATGAAGTTCACTACCAGGCCCGGCTTCTGACAGCTATGCTAGGGTGGGCTGGGGGATATCATAGGTGGGCATTTGGGATGGGGGAGGGGTTACACAGACTACTAATTTAATGTCTTTAATTGGCCAATAGGGTTGGCATAATTGTCAAGATCATGAGACCCAATATAACTATATTTTACACTTTTTCCCCATATTAAAAAATATATTGAAATAGATAAACTGATAAACATTGTATATAATCATACACACGCACTTAGTTTACTAATTTTAACAACTAATAGTTCTAAAGATAACTAATATTGGCATTATATTAATTCATTTTCTTTTTTAGAATAATTTCATGTACAGCTGCTTTGAAACAACGGCTGTTGTGAGAAGTGCTATACAAATAAATTTGACTTGACTTAA
The DNA here is from genome assembly GCF_019703515.2 of Myxocyprinus asiaticus. Lineage (NCBI taxonomy): Eukaryota > Metazoa > Chordata > Actinopteri > Cypriniformes > Catostomidae > Myxocyprinus > Myxocyprinus asiaticus. Next base: position 36,057,072 of record NC_059352.1, on the reverse strand, counting down.
CTCATAAGAAACACAATAAAGCAATACTCTTTTAGATCAATTATAATTACAGCCTTAAAGCAAATTACAAAGACAAATTAGAGTCCCTGCAAATGCAAGGATGGAGTAGAGAGAAATAATATCAAGGAAGAAAATAAGGATGGAGTGAAAGGAAATATATTAGATGGAGAGATCAATAACATATAAGATTAAGATCCTAAAATTTGACACAGATGGGAACTGTTTAAAGAAGTAATTATATAATATTAAATGATGACAATTCGTTCTGTCTGACAGAAATGTAATAAGCAACGATACTGCCATACAAAGGCAAAACACAAAATTGAGTTCTGACTGAAACAGGTCTCTTATGATTTGTCCAGTGACAGATGTGTTTGTCTCATATGCTGCAATTCAGACAAGCCATTGTGTGAAAATGCAGTAACAACAAAATCCACATCAAAATAATTAAAGCCATTTTTCTCCATTTCAATGTTAGTTAATGAGTATGGCCTTTGTAGGATAGCAAAGGGTATTGATATTTTTTTTTTTTTACCAGTGAAACTATGTGAAAGTAATTTAGGGAACACAGGAATTTGGATGGATGGAATGAAAGTAATGCCTTGTAAGCACCAAAGGTTATTTTCATGGCAAAAATAGATTAGTTTAAAAAGCAATGACAAACAATAAACAAAAAACTATCACAGCACAGTAAAAAGATGTATAAGAGATGTAAGACGCGTGGAGAGAGAATCTCTCATCAACTGTGAATTAACAACAGGGAAAACAGAAGCACACGTCCTGCAACAGTGTGGTGCGGGACAAGTTTTGATTGCTGAGTGCAGGTGGGATGATGTGTGCGTGGAAACGGGAGAAAGAAATGACCGCATGACTCCCGCAAATATAAATCTATTTAAAAAAATACAATTGATTTATTTCATGTATTTAAGGTACAGAGTGTTATTTGTGCTCCGTGCAGCAGAAAGTCCCTTAGTGCTATGGATGTTAACGCTTAATTAAAGAAAGGTACAAACAAAACTTTGAAACCAGCCAAAGGTCAATCAGATATTTGGCAATGTTAGAGTGATAACAAAACCTGTTTTTTTTTTTTCTCAGATTGGGAATTGGAATAAAAATAGCCTATGATACCAGAGCGGGACAGAACCTTACGGGAGTGGGACTGAAAAATTCACGCACTACCTGCGGACTTTTGCGGGCGGGAGCAGGACAAAATATTATTTATTTTTTTTAAATTGCAGGAGAGAGACTGAATCTCTCGGGAGCGAGTCTGAAAAATCCATCCTGCAGGGAGGTCACGTGACGCCATGCAAGAAGCAGATGTGTGAATGACAAGCTGTGTGCACTTTGCTAATTTTTAATTATTTTTATGTTATAATCTGGTGAAATTTGATACACCCAGTTACACATTTGCTCTTTGAGGCAAAACATGGCAAAGAAGTCAAAATCCTCACGCTCTGCAGACATTAAAAGGCACTTACGTGTTCAGGATGAAAGCCCCAACAGGCCTACAGACCGGGGACTCGATTTGGATGGCGCGGCGGGAGAGGTGATCCAGCGTCAGTTGTCCAACATGTTGGTGATGTTGACGAAGGTTCTTGCTGACTTGGAGGATCTCGCTGTAATACATCGATCGATTACGGCGATGGAAATAAAATTCTCTGAGTTAGTTACAAGAGTGACTGATGTTGAGAGATGAATCGATTGTCTGGAATCTTCGGAGAGGGAATTAACCGCTAATCTGCCTGTGACCAAAGTTGATTTGGAACATCTCCTTGAAAAGCTCGAAGATCTTGAGAATAGAAGCCGCAGGAATAACGTTCGAATTGTTGGAATTCCTGAGCATGAGGAGGGCAGAGATATGGTGAAATTCCTAGACGAGCTTTTCCCGAGTCTGCTCGACATAACAGGCCACAAGCTGGAAATCGAGCGAGCTCACAGAGTCCCAGCTCACAGATTTGCTGAGAGAGATAGGCCTCGATCGATTCTGGCCAGATTTCTGAGATCATCCGATAAAGATCTTGTGTTGCGCCAGGCGAGGAGCAAAGGGAAGCTTTCTTGGAAGAACCATAATATTTTATTGTTCCCGGACTTTGCAAGTTCGACAAGAGAGAAACGCGATCGGTTCAAGGAATGTAAGAAACTCTTACATCAGCGAAAGATCACTTTTGCTCTGATGTTTCCGGCCAAACTGAGAATAGAAACGAAGGATGGTCGCAAAGTATTACATGTCCCAATCAGGCAATGTCTTTTATTGAATCAATGGGTGACTAAACCATTGGGTGTTTCTCATGTGAGTGGATCGACTCGCTGTACTTACTCTGGCTTTTGAGGAAGCTGGGCGTCATTTTGGTTTCTTTTTGCTTTTTGCGTTGGCTCCGCCAAGCGGCTGGAGTTTGTTTTGTGAATAACACTTTTCCTTAAAGAAACTTTTGCATTGATGAAAGATTACTTTTGCATTGAAGTTCCCGGCCAGTTTGAGAGTGGACACTACGGATGACCGCAAAATATCTACATGCTCACACAAAGGATGTCTTTTTGTTGATGGATTGTGTAAGTCATGGTATATACTTTTATGCGGCCTCCGAGTGAATTGACTCAACCATCCGGGGAACCAGGATGCCGGTTTTGTTTCTTTTTGTATTGGTTCCTCCTGCTGGCTGGAGTTTGTTTTGTTGAGTATTTTTATGGGACATTGGAATGATTATGTCATCCGCTGAACTCATAACAGCTGGCTCACTGAACATTCGTTTGTCTGTCCGAGGAATCTTAACGGTTTTATATCAGCTGGAATTTGTTTTGTGGAAGATCACACCTTTGAGACAGTTCTGTGAATGAATCTACACATTCTTTGTGTTCATTCTTCCTATTGGCTGGGGTTTATTTCACAAAGTATTTTCTGTTATGTAATTTTGCCTCTCAAATTTGTGAGGCAAAATTGAGCAATCCGATGGCAAAGTTGTCGTGGGGGCTCGTGGGCGTTCATGGACCTTTTGAGTTTAGAGGGATTGTCGCCGGTTGGCGCTGTCGTGCGCGGGGTTAATGCACACGTTTTTCTTTTTTCTGTTTGTTTTGTTTGGGGGGAAGTTCGGGGTTTGAATGTTTCACTAATGGGGAATGTGGTCTGTATCATTTTGTTTGACACACAATTTTTTTTTTCTAATATATCAAAATGTCAAATGCTAATATGAGTGTACTATCTCTCTCCACATGGAATGTAAATGGGTTGGGGCATCCCATAAAAAGAAGGAAGGTTATTACTTTTCTTAAACGTAAGAAATATGATATAGTGTTTCTTCAAGAAACACATCTCTCCCCGCAGGAAGCTGAAAAATTTGGGAAGATATGGGGTGGACATGTTTTTTTTAGTGCTGGCTGAAATAAGAGCAAGGGAGTCATTATATTGATTAATAAACATCTACAATTCAAATGTCTCAAACAGACTAAAGATAAATTAGGGAGAGTCATTATTGTTTTAGCTGAAATTCAAGGGCAAAGGATGATTTTGGCTAATATTTATGCACCTAACGCTGATGATCAGGGCTTTTTTATAGATCTTGAAGGGATGCTGCAAACCGCTGGCACCCCTCATGATATAATATTGGGAGGAGACTTTAATCTTTTGATGGACTCAGTCCTTGATCACAGTGAAGCAAAAGTGTGTAAACCCCCTAGAGCAACATTGACGCTTCACAGGATGTGTAAAAAATCTTGGTCTTACGGATATTTGGAGACTTTTGAACCCATCTGGTAGGGACTATACATTTTTTTCATCAGTCCATAAGATTTATTCTAGAAAAGATTTTTTTTATATATCCAAATCCCTCATTTCATCTGTTGTTGATTGCTCAATTGGAAATATCTTAGTCTCAGATCACGCCCTGGTGAGTTTAGAGGTGTTGCCATATACAGAGAAAAAGAAATCATATAGTTGGCGCCTTAATGTGTCCCTTTTGCAAAATCCTGATTTCCAACAAATGTTAAAGACTGAAATCAATGTTTATATGGAGACACTTAAGGTGGTCCTTAGGGGTCGGATCATACAGTATGCCTCATTCATCAAAAAATCCAAAGCACGAGAACTCGTGGAGTTGGAAGAAAATATTAAAAGTGCAGATGCAGAGCTGAAGTGCCGTATGTCAGCTGATGGCCTCAGAGAATTGACCCGATTGAAATATAGGTATAATACTATTTTGTCGCAGGAAGTGGAGTTTTGGTTATTCAGGGCAAGACATACTTTGAGTCGGGTGACAAAGCAGGGAAGAGAGTCTCTTCCTATCATTCCCTCAGTGAAATCTGCTGGTGGTGAAAATCTTACCTCAGCCATTGATATTAATAATGCCTTTAAAGAGTTCTATCTTGATCTTTATAGTTCCACATTTTTGCCTACTGATGAAGATATTAGAAACTTTGTGGAACCATTAGATCTTCCTAAACTGACAACTGAGCAAAAAAAAAACTCTCTTGATTCTGAGATAACCTTGGAGGAGCTTGACGAGGTAATTAAGTCCCTACCTACTGGCAAGGCTCCGGGGCCTGATGGTTTTGCAGCAGAATTTGTTTAGATCCTATGCTACAGAACTGGCTCCACTTTTGTTAGAAGTTTATACTGAATCATTAAAGAATGGAAAGCTTCCTCCAACCATGACACAAGCCCGGATCAGTCTGATTCTTAAAAAGGACAAAGATCCAAGTGAGGGTAAAAGTTACCGTCCAATTTCCCTGATCCAACTAGATGTAAAAATATTGTCAGAAATTTTGGCTAACCGATTAAGTAAGGTTATGACATCTCTTATACATATAGATCAGGTGGGGTTTATTTGGGGCCGTAGCTCCTCTGATAACATCAGGCATCTCATCTATATCATGTGGTCAGTAGCGAATGATCATTTCACTTGACACCGAAAAGGCGTTTGATATGGTAGAATGGGATTCTCTTTTTAAGGTTTTGGCAATATATGGGTTCGGGAGTACATTTATTGGTTGGATTAAGTTACTTTATAGACACCCTTTAGCAGCGGTACAAACAAATGGATTAATTTCAGATTATTTTACTCTGGATAGGGGCACTCGGCAGGGCTGCCCTCTTTCCCCTTAATTGTTCTGTCTTGCCCTGGAACAATTAGCAGCCGCGGCTGGGGGGGAGGATGATTTTCCAGGGGTGGTGGCGGGAGGTGTGGCGCATAAGCTTCTGCTTTACGCAGATGATATTTTATTATTTGTCTCTGAACCTACTAGATCTATGCCTTGCCTCCACAGAATTATTAATTCCTTTTTCAAGTTCTCAGGATACAAAGTTAATTGGTCTAAATCTGAAGCTTTGGCTCTGACAGCGTACTGTCCAGTAATGGCTTTCCAGCCGGAAGGCGTTCCAATGGCCCAAACAGGGCATTAAGTATTTGGGGATTTTATTCCCAGAAAATTTGTCTGATTTAGTTAGTTAATTTTGACCCTTTAATAAAAAGATTTTCGAGCGATGTGGGCAGGTGGGCTTCATTACATTTATCGATGATTGGGAAAGTTAATGTTATTAAAATGAATTGTGTTCCAAAATTTAACTACCCACTACAGTCTCTCCCTGTAGATGTCCCCCTCTCTTATTTCAAGCAATTTGATAGCATAGCGAAGTCCTTCATTTGGAATGGTAAACGTCCCAGATTGCATTTTAATAAGTTACATAGGCCGATTGACAAAGGTGGGCTAGGCCTACCCAAGATTTTATTTTATTATTATGCATTCAGTCTCAGACATTTGGCTCATTGGTTGCTTCCACCTGAGAGAGCCCCTCCCTGGTTCTGTATAGAACAGGACGTTCTTGCCCCTATTTCGCCACTGCAGAGCCTTTCTATCAAATTAATCGGAGAAGCTAAAGTACATCCCATTATCTCGCACTTGAACACGGTATGGACTAAAGTGTTCAGACTGTTTAATTCTGACATTTATTTAAATGTTGCCTTGAGCATATGGCTGAACCCCAAACTATGCATCAACAAGTCCCCATTTTGCTGGTCAGAGTGGATTGGGAGGGGGGTTACTATACTCGGTGACCTGTATGAGAATGGAGTGTTGAGATCCTTTCAAAATTTGGTTCAACTTTTTGGGATTCCCAGATCTCAGTTCTGTAAGTATTTACAGCTGCGTCACCTGCTCTGTACTGTTTTTGGGAGTGGTTTACACCTTCCTAAAGTGGCAGATACTCTGGGAGAGGTGATTACTGCTTTTGGAAAAGGTCACGAGGCATAAGTCGGTGTATTACTCCCTACTAATTCAGAGTATGGGAGACGGAACTTCAACTTCTCTTAAGAGATTATGGGAGAAAGATCTAAATTTGGTATTGGAGGAGGGACAGTGGGCTGGGATTCTAAAAAATGTCAAATCTGCATCCAGAGACGCAAGGGTTCGCCTCATGCAATTTAAGATTTTACATAGAGTCTATTGGACCCCCTCTAGATTGCATAGGCTTGGTCTTAAAGACACACCCACCTGCTGGCGATGTCAATTAGAAGATGGAGACACAACCCATGTCTTTTGGGGATGTGTTAAAATGCAGGAATTTTGGATGAGGATTCAGAGTTTTATGTGCGAGGTTTTGGCCTCTCAAATTTTATTTTGCCCCAGACTCTGTATCTTGGGAGATGGGGCAGTCATTACTTTGGAGAATAAGCACATGAAAAACTGGGTCCTTGTCTAGTGTTATGATCGCCAGACAGATCACTTTGAGGAGTTGGAAGTCGGCTGGAGCGTCCCCTTTTCAGGAGTGGTGTTCAGAGATGGCCAGAGTGGCAGCTCTTGAGGAGGGGGTATCCAGAAGACTGGGGAGTCTAGACATGTTTGAGAAGAACTGGGGCAGATATCTGTCTTTTTTGGAGGGCTCTCGGGGAGGGACAGTGGAGAGAGAGGTGTGGGGGTTTTGTGTGTGTGATTTGTTTTATTTTTATTATTAATTTATTTATTTATTTTTGTTGTGTGTCTATGGTTGTGTGACCACTGGGGTGTTGCTGGGGGTTGGGTGGGGGATTGGGGGGGGTAGTGGGTGTTGTATATTGATTCTGTATATGTGTGTTCTGCTATGTATATATTTAATGGTTGAATCAATAAAAAAAATGTTAATCAAAAAAAAAAAAAAAAAAAAGGTAGTACATACAGTACAAGTGAATCAAAAAATCCTACATTTATAGGCACTTGGGGCAGTATTCACAGTTTAAAAAATTAAGTGTTACTTTCTTTTACATATATATTTTACCCTCATTTTCTGTTACTGAACAAATATACGGTGTAAATAAAATATGAACAAGTCAGTAAACATTTTTAGTTTAGATTTTCAGTCTAATACATCAGTTTGGTGACATGACAATAAAGTTGTAAAATCCAAAAAAAAAAAAAAAAAAAACATGTTTTGTCCCTTATTTCAAGAATCAGTGATATATATATATATATATATATATAATTTGATCTTTATAAATGATGTCAGGACCCAGTTACTATCAAAATGAAGGAAAGTTGGGGGTTTTTTCATTATAAATTCAAGTTTTATGTTTTGAGCTAATTTGTTTTAATTGATAACACATGTACGGAGTCCCTCAGTTTAATAAACTCAGTTCAGTACTGTGTTACACTCATTGTTATACGTAATCTGTTGTAGTAGTTTTAAATATTTAATAAACATAATAAAAATTTAACAAAAAACATGGTTAATATTAGATATTAACCAATGATGGCCCAAAACTCGATAACATTGATTTTGTTTAGTGCAGCAATCCAGTGACAAGTAGAGTGAATTTTACACTAAGATGTTTTTGCCAAATTATTTTATAAAATGGTATGTATGACAACATACATTTTGGATATATGTTAACTTCACTTTAACATTTTGATCATGAAACAGCATCCAGCTATCCAAGTATGAGATTTAGAGCTTTCAAATGATGTACTAGTTTTCAAGATTAGCCTACTTAACAATTCACAGTTTAAACATGCAGTAAATGAAAATAAGCACTTTAGTAACGGTCATTAACAGATAACTGTTAATTTTTTTCTTTTGTAAACTCATTACACTCAGTGGCGTGTCCAGAATTTTTTGACTGGGGTGGCCCATGTGGGGCACAGACTAACTCTAGGGTGGCATGAAGCGTAACTCAACATCCCTGATATTAATAATAATAATATGTATATTTTCAGGATTTTTTAATTAGTCGAATGTTATTTAGTTAAATAATTAATTAACTGTTATTAAATGTTAATACTGCAAAACACAAAAGTGTTCAGTATAATTTTTATGTATATAGTGTCTCTTAAAACTGCTTATACCACGGGTCTGTTGAATGCTTGATTCTGATTGGTTGACAAGATGTTCTAAGGTGTGCAATTATTTTTCAAGGAAATGCACAGATATAAAGTAGTTCCAGGTCTTGACCGTATAACGGCTCCATATCACTTTGCCAAATTATTTCAAAGAATATCCTACATTTATTTCAATTTCAGTTAAACAGAGCCCTCACGCTCCCCTGCACTTACACACGATCACACACAAGCACGCACACGCTCTCACACACACAACCTTTTTATTCCTATGCCGAAAAGCAGCACATCAACTGTTGCTAGTTCTAACGTGACATTTTCGAATTAGCAACAAAAGCTTGAACTGTATCAGAGCTAGATACACTTGATCAATACAGCAGTTTCTGAAATATCTGTGGGAAACACCCTCGTGCCCCTCTCACACACACACTCACTCCCAAACTCGTGGACATATATTATACACGTAACGCACACACTTAAGGCCCAAACATACTCGTGAGAGAAAAACAGAGTTGTCATGTCAGCACAATCCTGCATCTCAATGGGGATGGAAAAAAAAAGTTATTAAGGTTTACAACGGGAATATAGCGACACGCATCTTGGCGATTTTGAAGCGATGTTACTTCTGACGAGAGCTGCAATAAAAAAAAGGTAATCCCAGAAGCGAGATATCTCATTTTCTTAGTTTCTCTCTTTCGATCACCAACACGCACTACCTTATTACTCTGTCTTCAAGCCTCACAATCCTCAGTTGCTAGATCTGAAGTGACGTTTTCGAAGTTGCAACGAAGGCTCAGGCTGTCTTGAGATAAAACCCTGAACGATGTCTTAAGGTGTGATAACCGTAAAGGTGCAAAATGCGGTGCATTACCACCTCGGGTGTGCATTATTTTTCAACAATTCAACAGTCCATCGTCAATTATTCCTTGCATAAATGTTACGGACACTGCTAATATGATTACTGTCTCTTTAAGAACAGCACATCACGTAACACTGAACACACCATAGTTCTGTGCAGTTTTGTGATGTTTTGGAGAGATGGCGCAACCGTGGTGTGACGTAATTGTTGGGCCTCATGTATTCAGATAGAAAACAAAGGCAGGCCTAATACAGTCGTAAAAACCTAACTCAAGCCCCCACCTTCCAAGTCGTAAATCTTACTGATAAAAATCGCGCCAAAATCAAACAAAGGGAGTCCAAAACAGACTACGAATCCATGAAGCCTTGCTCACTAAAGGATCGAACTCTCAACTCCTACACACAACAGAACGTCCCTCAAACATGACATCATCAGGAGTTGAAATACCTCTGAAATGCTTCCAGAATTTACTTCCAGCGACTTTGTTCACCGAATATAGACGTAGCTCTTTGCTGCTCTCAGGTGCAACCTCGTGGCACAAGGAAGTAACGTCCGACTTGAAACTGTGGCAATACAATCTCCATCTCGCTGGACGAGTTGAGATTACTGTGTTCAACCGAACACTCTAACGGATCCGAAGGAGACCGCCGAGCAATTCGCATCTTCATCCGTTTGCCTACAGAAGTGAAGAGATTAAAGATTTCTCTTCCATCTACAATTAAGTCGACATTTCTGAGTTCTCCGCCAGCCCGCCGAGAATCAACAGCCGTACCACCCGCCGACAGAGCGAGGAAATGGCCTCCCGTCATCACCCGAACCTCAAGGAACTGGGTCAGAGTTAAAGGACGGAGGAAAACACATTCTACCTGTGTCCTCATGCGATTCAAGTAAGAGGTTTACGTCTGGGCAGAGATAGAATATTATAGTGCATTATTCTTGTGTTTCAAGGTTTTTGCTTGTACAGTTTACAGATCGCCATGTCCGCTCATTATTAATATTCAGGGTATTAATTATCACGATTTTGTTTTGCTGTATTGTGGTCCAACCAAATTGGATTGTTGTGCAATTTCGCCATCGCGGGTGAGACCGCAACTGAGTTCATCCATTAAAGAGTCAAATAACGCGGGACTGCTTACGAGCCGTCCACCGCGTCTCTGAGCGATGAACTAAACAGCTGCTTTCTCTCCCACGATCACGAAATCAGCTTTAGGGCTGTTACTTCTCTCTCTCTCTCTCGTACTAACCACACACGCACACATACACGCACGCGACCCCTCATAAACATTCTGGCACACATTTTTGGCTCGTAGATAGCTTGAATGCTAAAGCCCAGCTTTGTCCCTAAGCTATCCTACAAGCGGATACACGCGGTAACTGGTAGACGCCATCTCCGCCCCCATTCGTGGTCATATTCCCTGGCCGGAAGTCTCGCGTGACATACTCTCCACAAGAGTCACGTCCGCCATTTTGTGCGCGTCCCTCCTTACACACACACACACACACACACACACACACACACACACACACACACACACCTTATGTGTTATAGGATTATTTTATTTCCATATCTAATCATATCACTGTTTAGTTTGTAGTTGTAAGTCAGAAGTTTATTGACTGCACTGTATTAATTATTAATTGATATTACTGCATAAATAAACTTTGTTTATATTACAAAGAGAAGTGTTTTGGTTTGTTTTGCATACGCCTGTGTCATGCTTACGGTATGTCAGTGCTCGGATTCAAACCTTCATTCATTGTTTTTTCCGGTAAATCGATATTCTTCGGATGTCGATTTTCCTAAGAAAACAATCTAATATTGAGACTGTTTTACTATTTGGTTATTAGTCCCTGATTTCAGGGTGGTGCCCCGTCAATGTTAATCCTTATTAATATTCTATTGATTTTTGATAATTGATAATTATCTTTGATGATTGAATTTTAATGATCAATAAGCTAGTGTTAATTTTAATTAATATTTCATCGATGTTAACAATTAACGATTATCTTTGATAATTGTTGATTTAAAGGATTAAAAAAACTAACATTGATTCTCATCAATGTTCTATTGATTTTAATAATTAATAATTATCTTTGATAATTATTGGTTATTGCTAATAACCAAACTTGCTCCTAAACGTAGCACACTACATTTACTGGAGCCCCATATGAGGTTTTAATGAGTTAGATCCAATTAATTAATTTAAATATTAATTAATAACTACAGAAATAATTATTTCTGATAGTAACACTGATCTAAACAACCAGTAAAGCCCTACATAATACTATCAAATAGGCTATTGATTTATTTTGAGACAGTAAAAATAAGATTGAAAATATTCTTTAATCTTATCATAGGCATACACATAATGTGTATGGATTTCAGTTTTGTACACTCAATTTAGCCATATATTGGGACTGCCAAAAGAAATTTGATGATTTAATTAAACATTCCTTTATAAATAAACATACAATTTGCTTGATTTTATATTAAAACTGTTTTCCTGATCTCCAAAACAATAATAATTTTGCTTCTCTTCTTAGGATAGATGAATCAAGACAAGGCATTACATTATGAAAGGAAATAAATATGGGCTATATGAAGATGCAAATTTCTGAAATTCAAAGATTGATAGAACTATTAGTATTTATTTTTTTAACTCCAACAACTGCATCTGCTTGGGAAATGACCAATCAGTTTAAAAATCTGGGTGGGGATGATTACACAAAAAATATTTTATTGTAACATTATTGTAAAAAGACTTACACATTTCATAAAAATCCTTTAAAATGAAATGTAATTTTCACCTAAATTAACTATTTTGTTAAAGATTACTCTCATATTATGTTGGATAAAAGCATACTTGTGTTTGCTGGGATAACGCATCACTTTCCCTTGGATACTCGACCTTCCCCATTAGCACGAGCTCCCACAGTATGCTGCCTATTTTGGAACATGACTCAATTGGACAGACCAAATTTAGACATGTGAATGCGCCACAGCATTTTAGACATTCTTTAAATACAATCATTATTCAATTTAATAACCAAAGGAACAAATGTTTTTGGAAGTTCAATACATTCAAAATCTACTTGGCTCAAAAAGGCAACATGCCAGTTTGAATGGGCATGACGACCCTGGGGATATTTGCAATCAACTGAAATTAGAAATAAACACCGGAAATGTTAACGCTGATGATATTAAAGGAAGTGCATTTGGGCACAAGCAGGGGTGATGTATCTATTAAAAAAAATGTTCCAAGGTCTTGTGAATTCAAAAGTCAGCATGCTCTCTCTGATCTGAGAATAACAGTATTCTGTATATTGTTACAGTTTTGTTAAGTAGTGAACACCAACACTCTCAGCACAGCAGTAAATATAGGGTAAGTGCTGATAAAAATCTTTAAAGCAGCTTCAGTTTCTGATTTATTTTGTAGGTGCATTCCAGATCTTTTAAAGTGTTTTCTTTTTTTCTTTCCCCAAATAACTGTCTTTATAAGGAGACAACATATCAGGATGGTCATATGTTCTACAAACTTGACAGCAGTTATTTCCACAAGCATCTACACTATTATATATATATAAAAAAACATTTAATGCACTTGATGCAGAGAAATTCAGCTTTACATAGTGGTGACAGTACCCCTGCAACAAACCTGCCAAGATAGAAACAAATACAAAATCTGTAAGTGGAAACTCTCAATTTAAAAGAGTTACGAGTTCAAGTAGAACAAAACATCCAGCACACATTTGATGTCTCCTAGCGAAGTAGCATGATGTGATTTAACCAAGGACATATTTCTAATGTTGATCCAGGATCAGGCAGAGTATATAGCATCTTATAACAGAACTCATGTGGTGCATCGAAACATACCAGTCAAATGCTGGACTACAGCAGGGTGTGGTGATGTCAGTTGAGACTTTTCTTCAATTTCACTGTTAGATATTCATGACAGCTGGACCTTGTGTATGTATTTGAATGACTCTGAAGGATATTTATTGTTATACTCTGACTCAATGCAAACATGCACACGTCTTTATCAGTCACCCTAAACTCTTTATATGCAGCAAAGTTCAACAAATGCCAAAACTACTTTTAAAAATGTGCTCTGACACAAATATTTTATTAAAATGCATTACATGACTTGATTTTTACTGTCATGAAAAGGGAAATTGTGTAAAAAAAAAAAATAATAAAAATAATAAATATTGCGAGAAAAGTGCCAAATGTTAGTGGGGTTTAGAAGTGATCAGTCCCAATCAAACCTTATCCCAAGATCAAATACAACACTTCAACCGTTACAATGACACATAAAAAAGAAATATCATGCAACAAATCTGGTATACTATATTTTTCAGAGAACAGAATGACATTTCACCCACTACACATGATCAATTTAGTTTCTTGGTTTATAACTTTCTGTTGTTAAGGTGCTGGAAAATTCCAGGTCACAGCCTTTTTCCAATACTTTTTTCCTCTAAGACAGACAAACATTCATGTAAACCAGTTAACTAAGGCTGACCACATTAAACCCTCATCTTTCAAAGATCATTTTGCATTAGGGTACAAGAAAAACAAAATCTTAATCTTTTCCATATATTGCTGGACCTTAGTAAGTCCACCAGGCAGACAGCTATGGTGTAAAGACTACTGTTCTCAAGGGACATCTGTTTTGTTCAATATCCCACTACTGTGGTCATCATGGCACATGACTTGGTGACATTGTTTAAGAAAGGTGTCACCCAAGTGAGGTATAGCACTCTGCCTATTTCGTTAAAAAGGGCCATCTTGTGAGCAGCTTTTTGCAAAACAAAACAAAAAACAAAAAATGTGGAAAACACTTAAATTTGGGGCAGCATGACAAACCATTTGACCAAGCATTTTCCTCCTCTCTTATTTTTGTGACTGGAATGCAAGGACTGGTCAAAAAGAGAGGAAATTTCATTCTCAAAAAAAGTATGATGTATACACTACAGGATTCAAAGACTGGGAGGGTCAAAATACTTTAACGCAGTATAACAAAAACATTTCTGCGATGCAACTTCTTTTCCAAATGTCCTGTGCTTTTCAAGTCACAGAGAGTCTTTAACAATCATTGAAAACCAAATATTTTCACCTGACAATTGCATGTCTTAAAAGAGGTGACCACGATCATATTTTCAAGATCAAGATTAACGAACATAATTAAAATAAGACAGATGAAGCACCATAAAATCTATTTGTCAAGTATTACATATTAAGTGAAGATATTAATTTCCACAACCAAGAGTAATTTTATGACACTAAAAGGACAGTTCAACTGGGTAGATGCCCAACTGACCCTAAAGATAACGAGACACTGGAATGCTTCAGAGTGAGTCTGCCATCCATGAAAACACTATGAGACTGTTCTGATGATGACTATTAATACAACTGAAAATCAGAGAATGTACTAAAAAATTTGACGCTGAGCCCACGTGTACTGCATTTTAGGAGTAAGAGTGCCATTTCATAAGGTCATAATAGCATTCATTAGACAGAGTTAAAAAGTAATTAAAGATCAGAATGTTCACTTTTACTCTGAGAGGTCTTAAACACAAGAAACCCTACTTTTAGAAAAACAGTTACAGTTACGCTTTCGCAATTTACCACCTACTCTTAAATACTTGCACCTAAGGCTGCACAAGTCATTGACACTTCTGGGTGAATTTTCAGTTATACACTTTAATATTATTTTATACTCCAAAACAGCTACTGTAATGTTCCATTGATTTCAATGATTGTTATGAAGTCCACCCTAAATTGCATGTCAATTTATTTTTTGGAAAAAGAACTGGAAAATTTAAAGACAAAAAGGAGACCATTCATACAGAAAGGAGGACACTCCTAAAGTCTATACATCAAATTCCCTCTCCCAACACAGAGTTTCTCCACAGGTATAGGTGAGGTGGATGTCACACATACACACTTCTCGTTCTGATACACACATACAAACAAACACACATACAAACAAACACGCACACGCGCACACACACACACACACACACACACACAAAGAAACAAACATGCACGGACGCATATGCACACGCGCACACACACACAGGGTCCTAAAAGGTCCCTGACTGTGTCTGTACCCCTGAACCCTGTAAATGTCGTTGTGAATAGTGCTGTGCTCCAGAAGCTCTTAAATGTCTTAAGTTTGCTTGATTAGCACTGTACACCCTGGATGACTGTGCCAATCTGGAGCTATGAGCACCCTGTGAGTGTGCTACTGCAGCGCCGTCCATTTTAAGGTGGCCTTGAACTCTGGCAGGTAAAGTGAGAGTAGCTGACAGGGTGCTGTCTAACCATTTAGCTTTAACATGAGAGGTGTCCATACCACCTCCACTGTGACTGTGAGGGTGTGACGCACACATCGATGAGGAGATGGGTATTCCTGAAGAGGCAGGGATTTCTAGAGATTGCTGGGTGTGTGTGGTCAGCTTAGAGGAATAGTAACCCTGCCCTCCAGAACTGCAGGGGGAAGGGGAGGGGATTAAAGAGGGACAGAATGGAGAGGAGGAGCTTTGTTGGTTGTAGGTGGGGCTCTCCGAGTGCTGATGGGATTCTGGCTGGACAGGCAGCATCTGCAGGATGTCCATTAAAGAGGAATTTAAAATATGAATGTGACAGATCCACAGATGTTTTGCATAGTGAGAACTGTACCTGATGTGGGTGGACAGAAGGACTCCTCATGGCCAGAGATGAACTCTGAAGGTCATGCTTGTCCATCTCAACTCCATCTACCAAAACACAGGGAATGGTTTAAAACTCTACAGCTCATTTTCAAATCATTCTCATTGCTGTGATACAAGGGACATGCAATTCATACCAGGGCTCTTGTCACGACTGCTGATTTGATCATTCATTCCGGCCTCTGCTCTTTTAAGAGCACACTCTATCTTCAAATTACCCCTCAGAACACGCTCCAGAGCTCCATGTCCCTCCCTTAACCGCTCAACTGATGTAGGTACCATCCTTATAGGCAGAGAAAGCCACATTCACAATGACTGTTTTCATAAGGGAATTGTGCCAGTATCTACAAGTCTACAAACCAATCCCACTACAAGTACTCATACTAACAACCACAGCCACAACCAAAACATACCAAGTCAGCAATTTCTAATATTTTATATTTTAGTACATCTAAATATTATATTGGACTGTTGTCTTGAATGTATCTTTGTGTTCTTTTCTCACCAGTGGCTGGATTCTGGTCCTCCCGGTACTTTGGTCAGTGTGTTGTTTCCAGACCTGATGTCAGGAGGACTGACCTCCTCTATCTGAGGGAAAGTTTGGTGTACTGGCGAGAATGAGTTGTGTGGAGAGACTGAGGTCTGAAGATGTAAGTGCTGCCGCCCTGGAGACTCTATAAGAGGGCAGAGTGAGTTGAGGTGTGTGACGATGGGTGCTATGTCCCTTAACCCCTGCTTCCTTTTCCTGTACTCCAACAGAGAGACCTACAAGGAGTGAAAGGTGCATAAGAAAGATGGAAAGCGGCACATAGATGATGAATCGGCATGCATTTTCATTACATTATAATCTTTTAATGCACACATGCATAGTTATGGTCACATGGTTGTGTAAAGCAACAAATACCTGATAAATGGGATGTAGGATGATATCATCTATAGTTTTAATGATTATGAGAAAGATACCGCATGCACATTTAACCAGCGAATTCAGCACAACACTAAACCACAATACCACATTAAAAGATAATATAAACACAGTCATTCAGAGTTAGTACAACTGACAAAACCAAAAACAGACAAGTGTTTTTTAAATTATTTTTTAACTGAGATTCTAGACTGTAGAACAAAAGCAAACACCACCACACATAAGCATACAGATAAATTCTCTGTGAGAAATGTTTTTGGATAGAGAATGAAAGCAGTGGTGTCCTTGAATGGGCCACAACTGCCTATCCAGCTGTTAATTGAGTAAATTAATTCTGCTCAATACAGATGAGGAAGCATAATTTAATGCTATGGACATGCACACTTCTATGTGGAATGGAGGCCACTTATGTGATATTCACCATGTTCTGCACTGGCTTGAACTGGCCCATTACAGCTAATGCCTGGTAACCAGCCAAGCCAGCCAGCTGACTATCAGCACTCACCATAACCCTCTGTCTTGAGAAAAGTGGGAAACAAAAAATGATGCAAGAGTTTTAAGGGCGAAGAAGTGAAAGAGAAAGAGAAGAATAGAGCAAGAAAGATTCATGCCAGATAGAGGACAGTAGTTCATGGATTAGGTGTACAGGTATGTAAGAAATACTGCTGAAAGAAAGGTAAAAATAAAATAAAAATTGCCTCTGAGATATTCTTTGAATAATAAATTTGGGTTTATAATCTAGGAGTTTTAATTATTTCATATTACTCATAGTTAAAAAAAATTCCTATCCATTAGTTACATTTGTAGAAGTGGGGTGATGTAAAAGGGAGAACCACCTTGGTTCTTTAAGTATTATGTGGGGTAACAATAATATGCATGTTGCTTTTTGTTTTGTTGTGGTTTCTTGGATTTTTAGAGAGCAAAGTTAATACAAACAACTTGTATATAGAAACTATTGTGGCAGAATGACTTGCCTTCTTCTTCTGTGGTGCATTGTTGGGGTGAGGGGATGTGCTGCTCTCTGAATATCCGCCTCCAAACTGTGCGTCCGTATATGGTGAGAGAGAGCCAGACCCCGCCTCCATCAGCAGCCCCTGGCTACACACTGTGCTGAAGTCAGAGTCAGCCATGGAAAAGCTTCCCTCTGATTGTTGGAAGTGTTTGTCACTTACAGGCCCAGTGGGCAGATTGGCATTGAGAGGAGAGCAGGCGTAAATTAGATTAAATTCTGTCCTAAAGGCCTGCTCTTGGCCCTGTGCCTCAGTGGCATTTGAAACCAGGGAAGAGTCACCTATAGTGGGCACAAGAGCTGAACTGTGGGGAGTCCCACCTCTGGATCCATTCAAGGAGTCTGGAGCAGCAAGTGATAAGTCATCTGACACTGGAGCAGGGCTTTCCAGGCTTGAAGAAAGGTCTGGAAAAGCTGTGACCCGTAAAGTGAAGTCTGGACGCAAACTTGGCTAAGGAGAAATTGTTTTTTGTAATTTAAAATTATTAAATCAGAGAAGAAAAAAAAAAAAAAAAAACACACCTAGACTAATTCATTATTGATTAACACTCATTCGAGGGAAAGTTCACCCAAAAATTCGTCATCCCAGATGTGAATGTCTTAATTTCTTCATCAGAACACATTTGAAGTAAAATAGAAGAATATCTTAGCTCTGTAGGTCCTTAAAATGCAAGTGGATGGGTATCAGAACTTTGAAGCTCCAAAAACTACAAACAGTCAGCATAAACGTCATCCATACGACTCCACTGGTTAAATCAATGTCTTCTTAAACAAAACGATCACTTTGTGCAAAAAATATCAATATTTAAGCACTTTTTAACAATACATCATCGCTTCCGGTCAGCAGCAGTATGCGCATTCACAAAAGGGCAGAGTTCATGCAGTCTCTCGTGTGACGTATTCGTGTTGGCATGTTATGGATGTAATCTCATGTTTTTCTCTTGGTTGAGACATCCAGGATGAGCACAAAAATGCCCCATTGTTAGTAAACAAACAGATACAAATACAGATCAAACCAAAACCAATGAAGCTCTGTAGAGTGTTCCCCCTACTCAGCTGTAAACAGCGCTGCTCTTCCGGTTGTGTCGCATGTGCATCTGTCCTCGCCTAAACATGCCAACGCAATTATGTCACGCGTGTACTGCTGCTTACCGGCAGTGATGATTTAAGTTAAAAAGTACTTAAATATTGATCTTTATCGCAGCAATAGCAATCGTTTCGCTTTAGAAGACATTAATTTAACCAGTGGAGTCGTAAGGATGACGTTTATGCTGACTGTCTGTTCTTTTTGGAGCTTCAAATTTCGGATCACCATCCACTTGCATTTTAAGGACCTACTGAGCTAAGATATTTTTCTATTTTACTTCAAATGTGTTCTGCAGAAGAAATAAAGTCATACACATCTGGGATGATGAAGGTGAGTAAATGATTAGAGAATTTTCATTTTTGGGTAAACTAACACTTTACATTTCTAAAGATGACTGTTGCAGAAATTATGACAAAAACTAGAAGGTATTCTCAACAAGTTTTTTTTTTTTTTTTTTTTTTTTTTTTTTAAAGTAATTCACAGCTGTTTTTTTTTTTTTTTTCAAACACAAATATTCTTTAAATCAAGTATATATAACTGCCTACTTATATATATTTAAAAAAAAAAAAAAAAAAAAAAAGCCTCTACATTTATAAAATGTAAGAATTTTCCTGTTGGCAAAGTCACTATAAGATCTCTGGGGCATTACAACTCAGGTAATTTTAGAAAAAACTAACTTGCTAATTGACATTTACACAGGGCCCAAAATTAACTTAAAATATTATAAAACAAATTTTAATACTTATTATAATTTCTTTATAAATATTTATTTAAAAATATTTCTTACAAGCCATAAAACTGAATTTTCTTTTTTTTTAATGTACTGCATCCCCCAGAAAAAATAAGATACACCATAATGATTTTGTTCCACAAGCTATTCTGATGGTGGCTTACTGTGCGAAATATTCAGGAATATGTCATGAAGTTTTAGAGAAAAAAACTTCCTAGAAATGTCTGATGGTAAATTTTCTACTGAGGTAAAACATGTTAGAAAATGCATGAGGCCCCCGGTCTATTGTGTTTCTATGTCAATCAATTGTATTTACAGTTGAAGTCAGAAATTGACATACACCTTAGCCAAATATATTTAAACTCAGTTTTTCACAATTCCTGACATTTAATCGTAGAAAACATTCCCTGTCTTATGTAAGTTAGGATAACTACTTTATTTTAAGAATGTGAAATGTCAGAATAATAGTAGAGAAAATGATTATATAATATTTCAGCTTTTATTTCTTTCATTACATTCCCAGTGGGTCAGAAGTTTACAGTTCTCTTCAAATAAATAGCAGTGCGTTAATAAAAGTGAATAAAGTGCAAATATTTTTTAATACCTTTTATTTCCATATTTCAAATGTAGTGGAAATATTACACATTCAATTCCAAATCAAAGCATTAACACATATCAAGTCTGCGTTATTCTTTTACAGGAAGCAAAGGAATATTAATCTGTTCAAAAAAATAGCAGTGTTGACATTTTTCTCTTCAAACTCAATATTTAGTTGTATAACCATTGTTTTTGATAACTGCTGCGCATCTGCGTTGCATTGAGTCAAGCAACATCTGGCACCTCGAAACAGGTATTTCAGCCCAGGATGAACGAACTACATTACACAGTTCCTGTGAATTTTTGGGTTTTGCTTCAGAAACTGCATTTTTAATGTCACCCCACAAGTTTTCAATGGGGTTGAGGTCAGGGGATTGAGCTGGCCACTCCATTACCTCAATCCTTTTTTGTCTGGAACTAAGATGTTGCTCGCTTACATGTGTGTTTGGGGTCATTGTCTTGTTGAAACACCCATTTCAGGGGCATTTCCTCTTCGGCATAGGCAACATAATCTCTTCAAGTATTTTAATGTATTCAAACTGATCCATTATCCCTGGTGTACACCATAGTATGAAAAACATCCCCATACCATGATTTTTGCACCACCATGCTTCACTGTCTTCACAATGTACTGTGGCTTGAATTCAGTACCCGGGGGTCGCCTGACATACGGTCGATGACAACTAGACCGAAAAGAACAATTTTACTCTCATCAGTCCACAGATTGTTACGCCATTTCTCTTTGGGCCAATCAAAGTGTTCCTTGGCAAATTTTAACCAATTCTGCACATGCCGTTTTTTCAACAATGGTGCTTCACAGGGGCTTCTTGCTGATAGCTTAGCTTTGATCAAAACGTCTTCTGACTGTAACAGTACTTACAGGTAATTTTAGATCATCTTTGATCTTTCTGGAGGTGATGATTGGCTGAATCTTTGCCATTCTGACTATTCTTCGATCCGTTTTAACAGTAGTTGCTCGTTTTCTTCGCGTGTTTTGGGTTTTTGTTGCCATTTTAAAGCATTTGAGGTAAATTTAGCTGAGCATCCTATAATTTGCTGCACTTCTTTATACATTTTCCCCTCTCCAATCAACTTTTGAATCAAATTACGTTGTTCCTCCGAACAATGTTTGGAATGGCCCATTTTACTTAGCAATTCAGAAGGAAATATATTTTATAACAATGTGTGAAACATTTGCTTCCCTTCTTCCTTAATAAAGGACAATTAATGACACCTTTTTTTTCACAGAATGAATGAATTCTCTAATTAAACTCCACACTGCTATTATTTTGAACACGCCCCTTTCAATGAATGAGTCAATTACTCAGAACAAGCAGCGTGCATGTCATGACAGCTGGGTCTGTTATTTTTCTGTTACACTACCACTACTTGGGTGAAATGTTTTGGGTAGCCTTTCACAAGCTTTTCACAATAAGTTGCTGGAATTCTGGCCCATTCCTCCAGACAGAACTGGTGTAACTGAGTCAGGTTTGTAGGCCTCCTTGCTCGCACATGCTTTTTCAGCTCTGCCCACAAATTTTCTATCGGATTGAGGTCACGGCTTTGTGACGGCCACTCCAATACCTTGACTTTATTGTCCTTAAGCCATTTTGCCACAACTTTGGAGGCATGCTTGGGGTCATTGTCCATTTGTAAGACCCATTTGAGACCGAACTTTAACTTCCTGGCTGATATCTTGAATTGTTGCTTCGATATATCCACATAAATTTCCTTCCTCATGATGCCATCTATTTTGTGTAGCGCACCAGTCCCTCCTGCAGCAAAGCACCCCCACAACATGATGCTGCCACTCCCATGCTTAACGGTTGGAATGGTGTTCTTTGGCTTGCAAGCCTCACCCTTTTTCCTCCAAACATAATGATGGTTATTTTTGTTTCATTAGACCAGAGGACATTTCTCCAAAAAAGTAAGATCTTTGTCCCCATGTGCACTTGCAAACTGTAGTCTGGCTTTTTTATGTTGGTTTTGGAGCAGTGGCTTCTTCCTTGCTGAGCAGCCTTTTAGGTTATGTCAATATAGGACTCGTTTTACTGTGGATATATATACTTGTATACCTGTTTCCTCTAGCATCTTCACAAAGTCCTTTGCTGTTGTTTTGGGATTGATTTGCACTTTTCGCACCAAACTACATTCATCTCTAGGAGACAGACTGCGTCTCCTTCCTGAGCGGTATGATGGCAGCGTGGTCCCATGGTGTTTATACTTGCGTACTATTGTTTGTACAGATGAAGGTGGTACCTTTGGGCATTTGGAAATTGTTCCAAAGGATGAACCAGACTTGTGGAGGTCCACAAATTTTTTTCTGAGGTCTTGGCTTTCTTTTGATTTTCCCATGATGTCAAGCACTGAGTTTGAAGGTAGGCCTTAAAATACATCCACAGGTACACCTCCAATTCAGTACACCTCCTATCAGAAGCTAATTGGCTAATTGTCTAAAGGCTTGATATAATTTTCTGGAATTTTCCAAGCTGCTTACAGGCACAGTTATCTTTGTATGTAAACTTCTGACCCACTGGAATTGTGATATAGTCGATTAAAATTGAAACAATCTGCCTGTAAACAATGTTACTTAGGACAATTATTTAGAGAGTTGTTGAGAGAACTTAAATCTTACTGCATCATGTTGCCTTGATTTTTTAAGTTTGCTCAACAACTATTTTTTTTACAGTGTATGTTGACGTAGGGCTGACCTTTCTTCTTATAAGTAAAATGGAAGGCGATAAGGCAGATTTGGGGAATTCCCCATTTTTACGTATAGAAAACTGAGCGATGTTTTATTCCTACCAATAGCATGTTATTACTATATACAATGTTTCATGATAATATCATAGAATATCAATATAGCCTTTCTGTGGGCCCCCCTCCAGTTAGGGCCCCTGTTACTCAGGTACACTATTTCCCCCTGTCCAAAGCCCCTGCATAAAGTAACCAATAGGGATGTGCATGGATAGTTGATGCATGTATACGGTTAACCATAAGACGTGCCTGTATTCGAATACCAAAATCACTATTCGGTTATTCTACACGTGCAAAAGGTGTCTTCAACCCGATCTGAGTCAGACAATCCCCATCTAACCATCGAGTTTTAGGCCAGATTCGGGTAAATTTTTCAAGTATAGGGGGAGTTAGAGGCAGTTCACACGTGTTTTTGCGTGCGTGCAATGTTCAATGGTTTTTCTCTATAAATGCGCTGGATGGACATCTTTGCAAGTTCCGCCACATCTCACTTTTTTTCAGTGTCTCGCACAGAACCGCCACATTTGGTAGACACAGTGTTAAGTTAAAAAGAACTTCAATATTTATAAACTCATCTCGAGACACCTGCATTCTGTTTCACCATTTATTGCGCTGCATCTAGCTTTTTTAGTGCAGGTGTCACAAAGATTTCACATTCTGAAGAAGTTCAGGTTGCAAAGAAGACTTCATTTGATTGTTACACTGTTACACATGATTCCAGATTTATTTTTATCCTGGCAAAGTTTCAGTGCTTGATAAATGGTAAGCCAATGTTTTTACCTTTTGTTCTGGTGTGCAGACACTAGTTCCACAGTTAAATGTTAAACTATTTAAAAAACTAAGCATCCAAAGGCTAACAAACTGCAGCAGTGTAACGCCGTGCAAATGACAACACTAGTGTTCACTCTCAACCTGCAGAGGTATAGCACATATCAGATTATCATCACTTAAATTACGTATTTTCCATTGGTTAAGAATACTATGTTGCAGGCAGTGACAGTTTGATTTTTATTGTGATTTTATCATATGAAGATCTGTGTATTGTTCTATTTAGGCTCATAGCTCACTGTGGACTTTATTCCCTTCTATGTTGATTAGAGTTTGATGCATATCCATTACAATAAATGTTCTTTAGAGCCCAAAAAATTTACCAAATAATCGATCGTGAACCCTCGCGGTTAACAGAATATTACAAACAGTTACCGTGCAGATCCCTAGTAACCAAGCACAGATGTTTTTTTTTTTTTTATATAGTGACCATTTACATTGTGTCCTAACCAGAGGAAATGTGATAAGATTCCAATCATACCACATTTTTTCAGAAAGCAATTTTTGAGTGCAATATGCATCAGATAGTCAGTAAACGTTCCATGGGCATGCCATCTAAGGCTTAGACCATCTAGAAGGAGATCAATTTCTGGGTTTTATTATTATTATTGGTACCTGCCAGTTAAATGTTTAGCAATGTTTAGACTTAAACGTCTGTCAAGAAAATAAATGTTAATGAAATGCTAATAACTTGTATTTATTATATTTGAGTATGTCTTTAACCACTGAGACTTACTTCTGGAGTCAGAGATTCTGATCTGTGCAAAGGAGAGGCCTCAGGAGAAGAGATGTTCTGTGGAAAATAACAGTCATGTAATATCAAGATACAATAATATGTTCTATATGACTACAGTAAATAAAAACAAGCTGGGGAAGCAAAAGAGCAGTCAAGCCATTTTATGTGAGTGCACCTCAAACTGAAGAGGTGTATTGCAGCGGCTGGCTGGCAGTGATGTGTGAGGGGAGTAGGAAAGCACTCTGTCATTCTGCCCTTCTACCTCACCACCTAAATAGAGTGGGCAAGGAGTCAGGAGCGGATGAAGAGACGTCACAGGAAGTTCAGTGGACAGTGGTGGGGTGATGGGGGACAATGGTCGCAACAACAGTTCAAAGGGTGGAGGTGCCATTTCTGATGCATACTTTAACCTCCTCTTCTTAAATGGTCTGGTCAGCTCTGAAAGAAAGGCAAGATCAAAGAATATAATAAATACAATGTTTAAAATACAGATATATGGTACCAAGGCATGCAATTAATATTCTACTGTCTTAACAGTAGAGAAAGCCGTTACCAGGTCTGAACGGAAGAGAGCTGCTATGGCTGGTGTTACTTTTTTGGGAAGAATTGGACTCTGTTCCATCTTCCAAGGGACCAGATAACATGCTCTCATCCAGTGCTTGTTTCATCCACCTCTGCTCAGACAGACATGAACAAAAGCACACTGTATGTGTAACTACAATAAACAAAACACAATATAAAACAGTAGTTTATGGTGAGACCACCAAGTCTGGGCAATTGTGGTAACATTAAACCTGAACATTTTCAGTGAAATCCAAATTCAATAAAAAAAACAAGGTAAAACACTCTCAGCTATATAAGACTACAAATTGAAGTAAATTTTAACAAGACAGCAAAGTGGTTAAATGCACTTGTTTTGCAAAACGTTCTCACCTTCTTGCAAGAACCATATGAGGGATCAACGATAAGTGGTCGTCGGCGTCTTTCATGGTTAAAGGGTGAACCAAAGCGAACATAGTGTTTGGGTGTAGTACAGATGAAAGGTGAATGAGATAGTCCTGGCAGCATGTTAAGGGTGGTGGCCAGAACTGTGGGGTCAGTGGTGATGCGTAAGGGGCTTGCAAAAGACTCCTCTACCCACTCTGTTACCACATACTGAGAGAGAGAGAGAGAGAGAGAGATTGATCAATGTTATATGTACATTTACAGATCTGTAATACAGCTGACCACTATGATTTCAGCTAAATTCTGATTTGTTTAAAATTAAAATAGGGCCAATGGTCCAATAACATTGAAAAACTGCTTGCACTGTGACTCATCCTCTAATTATACTGTTATGTAAATTGCACACTGCCCTAAGAGGGCAAAAAAATAGAAAGAAAAAAGCCAATAAACCAATATGGAAAAAACCTAAAGGAACATTAAGAGAAGGTACAGTCATCAACAGTGATTTATTGCCATATGTTACTACTAGTTCAGCAGAATTCTTACTATAGCTAGCTATGAACAATATTTTATTAACTCCAGAACATACTGTCAGTGCAAGAAAATAAGTAAATATTATGAGTTCTGAGGCTAGGCATATCTGGTACAGAGCAGTGGATTTGGTTGTTCTATAGTGATAGCCTCATTGAAATGGCTTTTTCTGCATTAAAATTAGCAAATGATTTAATGCAAACTATTATTTGATGCAATTAATTCCTCTAACATGAGTGTCTCTCCATCTTCAGATCTGTACATATATTTTATATGGGAAGTGCTTACCAATTGAACAATGCAGACCAATTGTCTGCATGGCCCACTGGATTGCACAGTGCATTTGTTCCTAATGTATAACGTATAACTTGCAAGAATTTTATAGTTGATATTCACTTCAAACTGCTTCAACAGTTTGGATTTAGGATTTTAGGATATCATGCATCCCTTGAGCTAAAAATAGGTTCCATCCATCAGATTCGCGCCTTGTTGTCTCTGTTGTCGGAACATCTGTCAAGAACAGTAACAAAATCAAGTACTAGTTTAACATTATATTTAATGTTTTTATTTTATATTTTAAAGATACAATGAACTACTGATTTCACAATGGTATTCTTGGTATTGTCCAAGGTAGTTACAAAGTAGCTAGCAACTAAATTAGCAGTAGCTACTCCAGTTGGGTGACCCAAAACTGCCAATTTGGGTTTGTTGACATGCTTTCTATAGTTGTAATTCATTCTGTGTATCTGATACTGCACATCAATTTTCATTTTAACCATGAGTATGTGATCTTTCACCCTGTGTGCATTAAGTGTGTGTGAGTGTGAGAGTTGTCAGAGCGCAATAATGCAATAATGTAACATTACTTTTAACTCTGCAAATTATTAAATAGAACTTACCTGTTTCACCAGACTCACGCTTGCTACAAATTTGTAAAATGTTGGCTATATCGAGACAATATCAAATGTACTAGATAGGGGCTGCACAATGACTTATTTTTTAATAGTCGACAAGTCGAGGCCATTAGTCAAGTCGAATTTGACAAGTCGTGACGTCATTACGTAGCTAAATGTTAACAATGTCTGAACATATTTAGCTTATTCTAGACTACCTGTAGCTGCAGGCAGTTCCCCTCCTCTTGCAGCAGCTTGTTCAGATGGTTACGGGCAGCCCCTCTCATGCTCTTTGGGATGAACTAAAGATGTTTGAAGCGGGGATCTAGTATGTAGGGGACAATGGGGATGCATTCTGTCAAGTCATCATACTCCAACTTGAAGCGCTTTTTCCTAACTGTCGCTGAATTGTGTTCTTGAAGGAGCGAACAGCAATTAAATTATTTTTAAATGATTATGCATAGCACTAGTATTTCTGTTATATTTGAACTAAGGCCAATTTGCATATATTTCAGGTTACCTTAGCATTTTTTACATCTTTATGTAAGTACATATATGAGCCACTTTGCTTTTCAGGGCAGAGTCAATGGGCTTGTAACAATAAAGGATGAGCAAGGAGGCGGCGGGAACCAGACAAAGCATAAAAGTCATATTTTAATGAAAACTTAAAAAGACACAAAACACAAATGGCAGCTGCATGTGGCTCTCTCTCTCCCAAACTGCCACATCCGGCTCGGCTTTATCCCTCTCCTCAGCTGATTAGCTCGATTGGGAGCCGGCTGTGTGCACTCATGGCCCGGGCCTGCCCTCCTCCTCGTCACACTCCTCCCTCCTTTGCCTCAGGCCAGGGAACTCCCGGCATGATGTACACCTCCCCCCCGCCCCGCCCCGCCGGCAGACTTTCCCCACCTTTCGAGACCTGAGAGGGAGACAAGGGGAGGGAAAAGGGGGGAGGGAAAGAGCTAGGCGGAGTGACAGTGAGAGAAAAAAAATATTGCACACTGGTTCCCAGACATGCCGTCTCCTAGTCCTCGACCACTCCTCCACCCTCTGGCGTACGACAGCCGCTCCTCCCCGGGCGGACAGCAGCGAGTCCTCCAACCCCTGGTGGATGGAACATCCCTCTGCGTTCTGGTGGCCGGTAGCGAGCCCCTCTGCCCCTGGCAGCGGCTCCACCGCTCCATGCGGCCGGCAACAAGCCC
Source organism: Myxocyprinus asiaticus (assembly GCF_019703515.2). NCBI lineage: Eukaryota > Metazoa > Chordata > Actinopteri > Cypriniformes > Catostomidae > Myxocyprinus > Myxocyprinus asiaticus. The sequence continues at coordinate 36,028,964 of NC_059352.1, read as the reverse complement.
TCCTCCCCTCGTGGACGGTGGCCGTTCCTCCGCGTCCAGCAGCGACGACGGCTGCTCCTTCGGGGGACGGCAGTGGCGAGGACTCTACGATAGCACATCCCTCCTCCTTCCCAGGTTTCGGCACCAATGTAACAATATAAAGGATGGGCAAGGAGGCAGGAACCGGATGAAGCATCAAAGTAATATTTTAATGAAAACTTAAAAACACAAACACGGCAGCTGCGTGTGGCTCTCTCTCTCCCGAACTGCCGCAACCAGCTCGGCTTTATCCCTCTCCTCGGCTGATTAGCCCAATTGGGGGCCAGCCGTGTGCACTCACGGCCCAGCCCTCCTCCTCGTCAGAGGGCTCCACAATATTTTGGGATATCTGCATTGTACATGCATGTTGCCACCAAATGGGCTATTGTGAAATCATGTTGGTTTTTTTCACTTTTTGAGCACTGTATACAGTTGTGCTCAAAAGTCTGCAGACCCTTGGAGAATTTTGTATATACAGTTGTGCTCAAAAGTTTGCATACCCTTGGAGAATCGGTAATATATGTACCATTTTTAAAGAAAACATGAGTGAGCAGGCAAAACACATTTCTTTTATTTCTTATGGGATTCATATTCAACTGTAGGTTATAACAGAATGGCACAATCATAAAACAAAACATGGCAACAAAGAAAAAAATGAAATGACCTGCATACCCTTAGTTCTTAATACTGTTTATTGTGTTATTGCATTTATAGCATCAATGACAGCGTGCAGTCTTTTGTAATAGTTGTCTATGAGGCCCCAAATTCTTGCGGGTGGTATAGCTGCCCATTCTTCTTGGCAAAATGCCTCCAGGTCATGCAAAGTCTTTGGTCGTCTTGCATGAACCGCACGTTTGAGATCTCCCCAGAGTGGCTCGATGATATTAAGGTCAGGAGACTGTGATGGCCATTTTAATAATTTTTTTCTGCTGTAACCACTGGAGGGTCAACTTGGCCTTGTGCTTAGGGTCATTGTCATGCTGGAAAGTCCAAGAGCGTCCCATGCGCAGCTTTCGTGCAAAAGAATGCAAATTGTCTGACAGTATTTTCTGATAACATGCTGCATTCATCTTGCCATCAATTTTCACAAGATTCCCCGTGCCTTTAGAGCTCACACACCCCCAAAACATCAGTGAGCCACCACCATGCTTCATAGTGGGGATGGTATTCTTTTCACTATAGGCCTTGTTGACCCCTCTCCAAACATAGCTCTTATGGTTGTGACCATGAAGCTCTATTTTGGTCTCGTCACTCCAAATTACAGTGTGCCAGAAGCTGTGAGGCGTGTCAAGGTGTTGTCGGGCATATTGTAACCAGGCTTTTTTGTGTCGTTGGCACAGTAAAAGCTTCTTTCTGGCAACTTGACCATGCAGCTCATTTTTGTTCAAGTATCGTCGTATTGTGCTCCTTGAAACAACCACACTGTCTTTTTCCAGAACAGCCTGTATTTCTCCTGAGGTTACCAGTGGGTTTTTCTTTGTATCCCGAACATTTCTTCTGGCAGTTGTGGCTGAATTCTTTCTTGGTCTACCTGACTTTGGCTTGGTATCAAAAGATCCCTGAATTTTTCACTTCTTAATAAGTGATTGAACAGTACTGACTGGCATTTTCAAGGCTTTGGATATCTTTTTATATCCTTTTCCATCTTTATAAAGTTACATTACCTTGTTACGCAGATCTTTTGACAGTTCTTTTCTGCTACCCATGGCTCAGTATCTAGCCTGGTCAGTGCATCCACGTGAGAGCTAACAAACTCATTGACTATTTATCCACAGACACTAATTGCAATTTAAAAAGCCACAGGTGTGGGAAATTAACCTTAAATTGCCATTTAAACCTGTGTGTATCACCTTGTGTGTCTGTAACAAGGCCAAACATTCAAGGGTATGTAAACTTTTGATCAGGGCCATTTGGGTGATTTCTGTTATCATTATGATTTAAAAAGGAGCCAAACAACTATGTGATGATAAATGGCTTCAAATGATCACTATCCTTAAATAAAAGACAATTTTTTTGCATGATCAGTCATATTTTCCAAATCAATGCCAAAATTTCACAATTTCTTCCAGGGTATGCAAACTTTTGAGCACAACTGTGTGTATGTATATATATATATAGGGGCTTTGGTTGGTCTTTTTTAGATGCAGTTCTGTACCATTTTTCAAATGTGCTTTTTTCCCCATTGAAACATTTTCACTAAGGTAAAGTTACATCACTGACAGAGGTTGTCCGTGCCAAAGCACAGATAAAATTCCACTATCATTTACTGTAAGTGCAACACATTCTTTCCTTGTTGGAGTGTGTGGTGTCTGCATAACTCCGTCGTCGCACTACTCCTAACTAGGTTAGAAAACATACATTTACATTTATTCATTTGGCAGATGCCTTTATCCAAAGCGACTTACAATAGAGGAATAATACATCATAAGTGATTCATCTTAAGAAGACATCAGTACGAAAAGTGCTGCATTACAAAGTTTCACTAGCATCAGAATAGTAGTATCAAGTGCTCTTAAATAATTTAGGAGCTGAGACCAAGTCTTAACACTTATTAACATTTATTAATAACACTTGTTCTTAAGTCTAGGAATAAGAGAAAAATTACATCATTCTTATAATTTTGACACAATTTTACTCTTAGCAGCTTTATACAGTGCATCCGGAAAGTATTCACAGCGCTTCACTTTTTCCACATTTTGTTATGTTACAGCCTTATTCCAAAATGGATTAAATTCATTATTTTCCTCAAAATTCTACAAACAATACCCCATAATGACAATGTGAAAGAAGTTTGTTTGAAATCTTTGCAAATTTATTAAAAACAAAAAATGAAAAAAAAAAAAAAAAAAAATCACGTACATAAGTATTAACGGCCTTTACCATGACACTCAAAATTGAGCTCAGGTGGATCCTGTTTCCACTGATCATCCTTGAGATGTTTCTACAACTTGATTGGAGTCCACCTGTGGTAAATTCAGTTGATTGGACATGATTTGGAAAGGCACACACCTGTCTATATAAGGTCCCACAGTTAACAGTGCATGTCAGAGCACAAACCAAGCCATGAAGTCCAAGGAATTGTCTGTAGACCTCCGAGACAGGATTGTATCGAGGCACAGATCTGGGGAAGGGTACAGAAAAATTTCTGCAGCATTGAAGGTCCCAATGAGCACAGTGGCCTCCATCATCCGTAAATGGAAGAAGTTTGGAACCACCAGGACTCTTCCTAGAGCTGGCCGCCCGGCCAAACTGAGCGATCGGGGGAGAAGGGCCTTAGTCAGGGAGGTGACCAAGAACCCGATGGTCACTCTGACAGAGCTCCAGCATTTCTCTGTGGAGAGAGGAGAACCTTTCAGAAGAACAACCATCTCTGCAGCACTCCACCAATCAGGCCTGTATGGTAGAGTGGCCAGACGGAAGCCACACCTCTGTAAAAGGCACATGACAGCCCGCCTGGAGTTTGCCAAAAGGCACCTGAAGGACTCTCAGACCATGAGAAACAAAGATTGAACTCTTTGGCCTGAATGGCAAGCGTCATGTCTGGAGGAAACCAGGCACCGCTCATCACCTGGCCAATACCATCCCTACAATTAAGCATGGTGGTGGCAGCATCATGCTGTGGGGATGTTTTTCAGCAGCAGGAACTGGGAGACTAGTCAGGATCGAGGGATAGATGAATGCAGCAATGTACAGAGACATCCTTGATGAAAACCTGCTCCAGAGCGCTCTGGACCTCAGACTGGGGCGAAGGTTCATCTTCCAACAGGACAACTTAGATATCTTCTAAGCACACAGCCAAGATAACAAAGGAGTGGCTACGGGACAACTCTGTGAATGTCCTTGAGGGGCCCAGCCAGAGCCCAGACTTGAACCCGACTGAACGTCTCTGGAGAGATCTGAAAATGGCTGCGCACTGATGCTCCCCATCCAACCTGATGGAGCTTGAGAGGTCCTGCAAAGAAGAATGGGAGAAACTGGCCAAAAATAAGTGTGCCAAGCTTGTAGCATCATACTCAAAGACTTGAGGCTGTAATTGGTGCCAAAGGTGCGTCAACAAAGAATTGAGCAAAGGCTGTGAATATTTTTGTACATGTGATTTTTTTTTTCCGTTTTTTATTTATAATAAATTTGCAAAGATTTCAAACAAACTTCTTTCACGTTGTCATTATGGGGTATTGTTTGTAGAATTTTGAAGAAAATAATGAATTTAATCCATTTTGGAATAAGGCTGTAACATAAAATGTGGAAAAAGTGAAGCGCTGTGAATACTTCCCGGATGCACTGTACATAATTGCTTCTGCTCTTTTTATCTTATGTTATGCATTCTTTTTTATTTTATTGCCATTTTATGGGTCCAAGCACCAAGTACGGGAACCCTATCATACTGATTTCCTTATTATTATTCTTTTACTGCCATAAGTGTCTGGTCGTCAGCATCAATAAAATCACAAAGACCCCAAACTTGGTGGGATGGTCCCAAATCCCACCCATTATTTAGGCACAAACACACACTCGACATAGATGGCTTTCCTCTGAATCTTTCAGTGCCCACAAATCAAACCGTAATGTGGATTTCGATTTCTGCAAGAACATTTTTCTACTACTGTTTTTTTTTTACTTGCCCTAGCCAAGGCCATTTTTCTGATTTGCATGGAATTTGTAATGTATAATCTAGAGATTCATTTGAAACAAAAACGTTTTATGTATCATTACTTCTTTATCTCAAGTCTTCTAGAAATGGCAGAGAGAAAAAAAATTTCATTCAAAACCTGCATGAACAACAGCAGTATCACAGCAACAATTTTGTGTGCTGACTCTCAGCTTGGTATGTCTCTTTAGCACCTGTCTAGCAGCACTGTTAGCCCTTTTCCGATGAAATTGCAATGGTTTTCAATGGTTCGCAGCCGGGGCAATTTGGAGCCTGTCGCAAACCGGCCTCACTTTTCCACAGACTTAAAACCTGAACGGTGATGTAACGGGTTACTTGGCTACGTGGTAGTTTTACCTGACTACCTCACCTGCCCGCAAACAAACATGGCGCTCCACAGTGTTAGTGTACAGCTTTTACTCCTGTTTTTTAGGAAATATTTAAACATACAGAGAAATGCAGTCCAACATTATTACTGCTCAACAAGATTGCCAGAGACAAAATCAACGCTCAAGACGACAGGTAACAAAATTACATTATTTTGTAAGAACTTTTTAATGTAGCTTAACTTAATATATACAGTTCTATAAACTGTAACAGTGGAATCATTATTAACATTGTTGTAGCAGATGGTTATATTTGGATTTTTGCCATAGCATATAATGTTATGTTTATGTCTTGATTGAGAATCCCACCGGTTTACTTAACAGATAGTGATCTTCCAAACTTAGTGAGTATCTAGTCAAAAATCCCCTTACAGAACAAAAAAATGCACAAAATAAGATGAGAAGAGTGTAAGGAAAGCTCACAAAGTTGACAAATCTAATACATTTCTGAGATCAGCTGCAGAGGACACCAAACATGGGCGTGCATCATTTCTTGCTGTAACTCCTCACTCTTTTTTTTCCCCCCTTTGCGATCCCTCTATTTATCTCGGATCTCCGCAGAAGACCATTTTGCAAATGCTCGTTTCGTCCGCGTTTCCTGAACACTTTTGATGTCAGACATTTTTTTTTTATTGTTGTTGTTATAGAGTGATGAAGGACTTCTTGCTGCAGACCAGTGTTGGGTGTAATGCATTATTAAGTAATTAATTACTGTAATTAAATTACTTTTTCTTTGATAAAAGGGATTACTCTTAATTTTCAGTAATTTAATTACAGTTACTTCTGATGTAATTGCGTTGAATACTGTACTACAGAAACAATTCTATATAAAACAATAGTGAATTTAAAATCGAAATTTAACAACTAATATTAAAATATATATTTTCTAATTTAACACTGCCCCCTTAAATTCTTTGGCCAGTTCATAAATAATGTATTAATTTATTAATTTGATATGACTTATTTGAAAAAATTAAAAGAACAGTTTCATGTCTATCCTTGTTTTTTTCATCTGGTTGAAGTTGATAAGGGTTTTAGAAAGTAATTAGTAATAAGTAATGCAATTACTTTTCAGACAGAGTAATTAGTACAATTATCTCATTACACTGTAGATGTAATTAGTAGTTAGTAATTAATTACTTTTTTAAAGTAACTTACCCAACACTGCTGCAGATGGTAGCTACTGTTGTTATTTGGTAAATTTTACCCGGTGACGAAACATAATCACACCCTCCACCCCCTGACGTAATCGGTTCCTGTGAGGAAACCAGCAAGCCTTTGGGGCCGGTGTGGAATCAGTTTTTCTGCCCTGGAATGGCCTTTTCTGCGGTGGAAACACGCAGAACAGTTTGTGAATTCGCACCGGCCCAGGAACCCACCCCTGAACCATGTCATGGATTACGCTGAAACCCCTTTCACACAGAGATTCTGGAAAAATCCCGGAAAAGTCCAGCAACAGTTCTGGCATTGTGATATTTTGTTCATTTACACTGCCAGAGCTTTCCCGGAATCTGTGCTCGCATTCACACATCCTGGGAACAAACTGACGTCATAATTTGGCGTCTAATATCCGTGTCCTCTGGGATCACAGTGGAAATGTTTACATTCTTTTGAAGGACATGTCCCCATATTCACTTTCTGAGCCAGAGAAAATAGCGTGCAGCCACCTTGTAAATTTTGTCCTGATTTTCAAATTAATGCGTTTTTAAATTAAAACATTATTGTGGACATGACCCTGTTTTTTTTTTTTAATGCTGCACTAAAAGAACCCGGAAGGGCTGCTGCTGAGCGTTTGTTTGTAAACATTTATGGAAAGTCAAACATCTCAAACAGCTAGGCAGCACCAACATTTTAATTAACAGCATTGACGAAGAGGATAAAACACTGTGCCATTACTGTAATAACGCCAACTGTAGTAACTGTGGTATTTTGGCAGAAACGTTCTCCTTTATCATTTTTACAACTATGGAAGTTATAAGTTTTTAAATCCGATTAGGCTACGATTTTTCATAACAAATTCTGTTTTATAAAAACAAACTTGGGCTCTAAGGAAAACATTAGAATTAACCAGTCTGGAATTTAGTGTGCAAGTTGATGGTAACCTTGGTTGCTCACCTTTTTGGTTTTAGGACATCTGACATTTGCCTTATTACCCATCCCTGAAGAGGAGGCTCCATATGTGTCTCTATCCTGGAGATGTCCAGAGCTCAGAGTTCCTTCTCCTTGTCTATGCTCTCCAAGACTTGCCCCTGTACACCCCTCTTCACCTCCTATCAGAACTCCCTCTGCTGCCTGCTGTGGAAGAGCCTGCCGCTGTCTTCGAGCACGCTGGGACGAAATGGAGCGGTATCTAGAGATCCGGCTCTTGGGACGCGATTTGGAGCTGCGGGCAGCTTGCAGTTTAGGGGCAGTGCTTGGCATGGCAGATGGCTTCTCAGAGTCAATGGCTGATGTGTCCTAATGAAGAGACAATGAAGTGTGTAAAAACACACAGTCAGAGGTCACAAATATGGTATCTGGGGCCTCATGTAAAAAAACATGGCAATGATTTCATCCAAAAAGGAGATTGTGCATACTGTACGCACAAAAGTTTTCAGATTCATAAAACCATACATACGCCAGAACCTGCGCAAAATTCCAATTATAAACCGCATTTAGGGATTTAGGGAAAACACTGCACATATTGCACGTACAAGCACAAGCTTTATTTCCCACCCTGTTTCCTCCCCAATATAACCAATTTGGAGCCTACAACCTGTTTTTATTATGCATAACTTCATCAGCATATAGTTTCCTTATTGCCATCCAGACACATGATAGCAAACAATGTGTAACAGTATAAGAAACTTTGAAAATGTGATTATTAATTCCCAAAAACCAGTGATTTAATTTAATATAGAGAGAAGCTATTTACACTAAGTGCAAATAGCAACAAAAAGCATCTTTTTTGCTCTTACTATTTGCACCCCTATTTAAATAATTATATACAGTATAGAGGCATCACTGCAGTGTGTTTGTGTTTATGTATCTAAATAACAAACTTTGTTTAGAGAATTCTGGATGACTTCAAAGAAATTCATGCACTGACTGATGCAGTTTGTCAAGGTCAGCTCAACTTGCTCACACACATGGTCTTTTGTCACCATCTGCTGGTTTAAATCTTTATTTTCACAGGGAAGAATGAAAATTCACACATCTGCACTGCTCTTACACATTAGTTTGGAAAACCGTGAATACAAGCGGAATAAAACAAACAGTAAAGTGTCCCAGTGATGATGGTGTGAGCACTCTTGGAACGTCTCTCTTCCAATCAGATTCGAGGACCGGAACTAACTGTTGTATAAATCAAATACAAGACTACTATAAATTAAATTGATAATAAATGCCATATCCTACATTATATCAAATAAAAAATATTTTAAAAAAATGGCATTTAGTGAGCCAGTTATACAAAAAAAAAGCTTCCTTTTGGATGGTGTGTCCAACATATTTGCATGTGTGGTTATTTGTGGAAATATTCTTAGCAAATCAAACTTAGTGAATAAGACAAAGCATGCATGCAATTTAATAGACAGCACAAGCAAATTAGTACCCTTTATTTGGGATCTTAGTAAATCAGGGCCCATGTGTTGCAATATTTTACAGATGGAAAAATAAGAGCATGATGGAAAATTAACAACCCAATCCATCACAGTGATGGATAATGATAATTTGAAGAAAAGGGGAAAATTAAGTGTACCACAGTGGCAAAGGTGGTGCGTCGTGTACTGACTCCTCCACCTGCTCCTGTATTTGGCACACAATTTCCTGCTGTAAGAGAAAGCACACCATCTTCTGCTTCCTTTCCTTCCAGTTTGGTTTCTTCAGCCGCACCCTCCAATATACCCTGAGAGACACGTTTCTTTCTCCTGTCAAGGTTCTGAAAAACGTGCAAGATGGCCTCTTCCTTGCGGTCTTCATGAGACTGAAGGAGGCACAAGGGGCAATGGGTTGATACAGTTGAGTACTGGCTCTCTGTTAAAGTTAAACAGTATGTATTGATTCATAACTATTCCTCGCTTATGAAACCTTACCCGTCTATTTGGTATTACTGCTCCATTCTCGTCTAACTCCTCTCCATCCTCCAACTTCACTATGTACATAAGAGCATCCTGTACAGTAGAAACAAGCTTGAAGCTCAACTTCATCACCATTAGAGATGGGCTTTTTAAATTACTTAAATTATGTGCAATAAGTAATTAGTAGGTTTCCAACTCCTGCTGAATCGTGACTTTGTCAATTGTTCAAGATGACTGGATAAAGAAGTATGAAAATCATATTATTTAGACTGCACCAGAGAGCAATTTCTAGACGATGAAATATTTTACTATTCACCCTTGAAATTTCCTTGACTTTGACTTTCCTTAGATTTGAATAATTTCCATAACGTTTCTAGGTCTAGGAATTGCACTGATATTTTCAAGTTTTCCAACACTATGGGAACCCTAGGGCATTTATAATTTTTTTTTATTTTACAAAAACACACCTCTGTGTCACTGACTCCCTGTGTCTCACTTGCATCTTCCAGGAGCTGGTTGCTCTCATCAGAAACACCAGTTATAAGCCTGTCCCCTTCCATTTCTCTACGTCGTGCTCGTCTCCTCCTCGTTTCTGCTCCAGGTAGGGCAGAGAAAGAAGACTGAGGGGACAGCAGCTCAACGGGGCTGAGGTTGTGTCTCTGCACTGGACAATTTTGAATGCCCTTATGACAAGCACAATCCACTTTGTAATTGCTGTGAAGAGAGTTACACCACAAGAGTCAATAAAAACAACTTACAATCACAGACTCATATGGTAGAATGTAAGTGCTACAGATTAAGCGAAGACTTGATTAACAAAGAAAATAAAAATGAGAGACTAACCAGCAGCTAAACTCATAGTCAAACCCGATGGTGACTTCAGAATCTTTTAAGATTTCAGTAACAGAGTAGATGCACAGGTGAATCATCCCCTCTGCGATCATGTGCCGCACCTGTGTTAATTTATACCGGACAAAAATAAATGTTTACAGATTGTCCACTAATGAGTACAAAAACCATGAACAAATTATGCTCTGATTATGTGTTGAAATCTCCTAATAGATGGAGCCACACTACCACACCAGCAGTCACAATGTACTCACCTCAGCGTTAGGCATGCATGATCTTCTGATGAAGCGTGCGTCATTGCCAAATGTTCGAGCATCCACACACATCTCCACTTCATTGAACTTTGAATAAAACAGGACAAAAGGGTATGGCCTGGAGCACAAACATGAAATCATCAAGGGAAGGAAGAAAAGCAAAAAAGGCAAAAAGTACTTTTAACAAACATCCAGCCGATCAGCTATAAAAGTTCAATATGAGGAGTATTAGGGGTTGGTTTAGGGTTATGGGCTTGTCAACCTGTCCGGCACAAAGCTGGGCACATTCCACCAATGGGCTGTTAAAATGTGGTCCAACACATATTCTACCTCTGATGCTAAGCTAATAATGAAAACAAGAACAAGATCAGCTAGATGAGCAACAATATACAGTACAGTAACACAAATAGTCTCACACATGAAAACTTACTTTTTGAAAAAGTGTCCGTTGACTTCAAACTGTTGTCTGAGCATGACTTTGCCTCTATATTCAATGATGAGTGTGTCAGGGTCTAAATTCTGTGCAGCTTTGAGAATCTTCCTATGTTTCTGTACACGTGTCACACGACCAAGCTGTAGCTACACACAGTCAAAAATCCAGTTTTTTTTTTTTTTTTATTGTAATAATACAACAAAATCTATGAAAATATAAGTATTCGTAAACAGCTGTTTTCAAATCAAGTTGCTATACCTGCATTTGTGAGCTCAACACAGTGTTGTTGCAAGCCAGTTCTGTTCGGTTAATGGTGTCCATGACGACAGTAGCCGGGGTGGGGGAAGAGTTGTCAATGGCACAATGGTGCTTGAGGAGGGTTTGTATGTCAGCGCTGTACTGGTTAGCCAGAGCTTCCTCATACTGGTCTGTCCACTGCCGTATTCGTGTCTCCCATCCTTCTGCCGTGTTCTCATCCAGAACAGTGGCCTCAGATGTAGAGTTCTGCAATAATCAGAGGGTGCATGGGATTTTGAGGTTGATCTTATGACATATAGAGAAACAGGATGCTAATGATCACACTAATTGCAAATTAATAGCATTAAGTGGTGGTGTCGGTCTGTAAGCAGAAGTTGTTAGAAATTTAATGTTAAAAGCACAGGTCACACAGGTCAGCAGAGCAATTTGTATAATCTTCCCAGCTCAAGACATCATGCCTATACTATGATGTACTGCACACTTCTAATTCAATCATATTTCCAAAGAAGATATAGAGGTGGGTCAATATCTGGGTGGGATAAAACTGCATATTTGAGTCCATACCTTCATTCTCAATGATTTTCTGGAACCCTCCCTGTAAGCCTGTGATGAGAGACAGAATATCAGTTTTATTTTTAGGGCCTGTAATTCATTTCTGAAAATGGGGGGGGGGGGTGGGGAGATCTTGTCTTGTCAATTATGCTGCATGAAATTGGCCATTATAAGCAAGTTGTGACGCTGCATAACTAGATCGCTCCAGTGTCATGTACTTGCAATGTAGACAGCTGCATTTGTTTTAAACAGGGTCAATGTTTTTATCGCGTCGCTCGCAGATACATATTTAAGTTCAGCAAATATGTGACAACGCACTTCCTTTACTCACTGCGCAAGCTCACACTACCCGTGCCTAATGAGCTGGCGAATGCAGCATGAGAGAGAGAGGGAGGACGCGTTAGCGCTGATGCACTCGTGCTGTTGATGGAATTACAGTATGATATAAAGACAAAATTGTTGATTTGACTTGTTCATTTGTGTGGATTTGTTTACTAATTCTCAATTACATGTTAATAAGTGAATAAATGTGTGCGGGAATTCCAGCAGTTTACTCCGAACGGGGGGGAGGGCAGGGGACACGTTGCAGAACGGACTTGGACCCGCACGAGCACCAATGTATCAACAGCACATGCGTTACCCACTGTGCAATGACTCAAACAGAAATGTCAGTTAATCTTAACATACCCTGTAGGTTTGCCCTTTGTGTTAGGTGAACTGGGAAGTTTGATCATGTATGTAGTGTATTTCATATGTTATACCTTAACCTTCTTGGCTTTATTGGAACTGCGGGTTTTCTCTGTGCTCTTCTTTCTCTTCTTTGCTTTGTTGTGTTTTACTCTGTTTACTGTGAGAGTGATGCTGGTGGGCGTGTGTTGAGTGGCGGTGTATGACACTGCTGATGCTGACATGTCCTCATCTCCACTCTCTGTAGCACTGCTCTCTCCCACTATAAACACACATAAAATCACACTCAAAAACCAAGCAGTGTTAACCATCCGCAAATGAAAGACCACTGAAAGAAAAACAGTGAGATGTGTGTTGAATATCACCTAAGGAAGTGAAATTAACTTTACCTGATACATTCTCTGCTTTTTGCCATTGTCCATTGAGCCCTTTCTTCTCCAGACCCCTGAAACAAGAGCACACCTTCACCACATGTACTCCACCCATTACACTGGTTTCACATATCCTCTGTGAGCGGGGAGTGAGCAGCATGTTTTCATTTCGGCACCCATGTTAACAGATTACACCCTTCACATTGCAAGCGTGAGTCGTGAGGTGACGCGTCCCAGACGTGGCAGTGAGCGGATAGAGCCTATTTTTGCCACGCGTCTCACGCTCAACTCAGCGGCTCTGGGTGTACCAGAAAACTAAAATAATCAGTAGATTATAGAAAAGATGCAAAAGCATACTAATTCGTCCTAAAACAAAATTTAAACCAAACCTACTATACACTACAATGTATAGGTCTGCATACAAACAAACACAAAGTAACTAAATAAAGGAAAGAATAAATAAACTGCATGAATATTGCCCATGTTGTATATATACAGAGACAGTTTAGAAGAGATGGACCACTGGTATTAAAATGCATGGGAGAAATTGGAATGCCCGCCTTACAGGTCAAAGAGCCAATTGCTTTTTAGATATAGACGTCGCCTGTCAATCAACTCAAGAACGCACATGCGCATTAGCTGTCCCAGCCTGACAAAAAAAAAAAAAAAAAAAGAGCACAATTTATGATACTGTTGTTGTCAGATTTTACTGCTGACTTAAAAATATGTTCTTTGATTGTAATCATGACCAACCATTCTGGAAATTTCAGTCTTTCCCTATTCAAGTAGACAGGAGCTGTACTTTTATGCTGCTTGTTTACAAAGAAAAAGCTGCCCAGCCTGCCCAAGAGCATTCCAAAGATGACCGCAGAGTTGACTGACTTGCCTTGAAAGCAGCTTTGATATATTAACCATCACAACCAAGTACGCTGATAAACAAGTGCAAGTGACTGCCCGTCGTTGCCGTAGGAACCTAGAAAAGAGACGCGGCCAATGTGAAAGACCAAATATGACACGTTGCTTACGCCTCGCTCACGCTCTGCTAATGGAGTATGTGTGAATCTGGCATTAGAACCGCAACTGCTAACTACCATGACTGGAAATCAAGCTATTGGCCACTGTTTTCACAAAGACAGATTCTGGTATAATTAATCAGCACTGACATTTGCAAACATCAAGCTAATTCTTAACCACTATTCACAAGTGGAATGAACCTTTTTTGTACGTACCAAAGACATATAGGCTTTTGGGTCTCTGAGTACAAAAAAAAAAAAAATGTAAGCCACAGCGACAATAAATGTGAAAATAAGTGATATGGCAAACAACTGCTGACAAAATGTGAACATGTTTAATACACTGCATGGCCAAAAAAAAAAGCTGCATACACTAATAATTCATTGGACCACATTTAGCTTTAATTATGGCGTGCATTCGTCATGGCATTGTCTCGACAACCTTATGCAATGTCACAACATTTATTTACATCCAACGTTTTTTTAACTAAATTACCAAAGTAATTTTTGGCCGAGATCTTGTATTTATGACGGGAGAGTCATACCACTCCGTAGAATCTTCTCCAGCACATCCCAAAGACTTTCAATGGGGTTAAGGTCAGGACCCTTTGGTGGCCAATTCAGGTGTGAAAATGATTCCTCATGCTTCCTGAACCACTCTTTCACAATTTGAGCCCGATGAATCTTGGCATTGTTGTCTTGGAATGTGCCCGTGCCATCAGGGAAGAAAAAATCCATTTATGGGATAACCTGGTCATTTAGTATATTCAGGTACTCAGCTGACATTTTATTGCCACATAACATTGCTGAGCCTAGACCTGACCAATTGAAGCAACCTCAGATCATAACACTGCCTCCAAAGCCTTGTACAGTGGGCTCTATGCATGACAGGTGCATCACTTCATGCACTTCCCTTCTTACCCCGACGCACCCATCGCTTTGGAATAGGGTTAATCTTTACTCTAAAGACCACAACCTTTTTCTATTGCTCCACAGTTCAATCTTTATGCTACCTAGCAAACTGAAATCTTTTTTCCGATAAGCCTCACTAACAAGTGGCTTTATTGTGGCAACACAGCTGTTTAGTCCCAATCCTGTAAGTTCTTTTCGCATTGTGCATGTGGAAATGCTCTTATTTTAACTATTAAAGATAGCCGTGAGTTCTACTGTTGATTTTTTACGATGAGACATCAAGCGTTTTAGTGATCTTCGATCACGATCATTCAAGATTTTTTTCCGACCACATTTCTTCCGCGAAGCTGACGGTTTACCACTATACTTCCAGGTTTTAATAATGCGTTGGACAGTTCTTAACCCAATTCCAGTGATTTCAGCAATCTCCTTAGTTGTTTTCTTTGCTTGATACAGGCCAATAATTTGCCCCTTTTGAAACACAGTAACATCTTCTCCATGACCACGGGATACGTCTTCTGACATGGTTGTTTAAGAAATGTGAAGCTACACACTGCATCAGTTAGGGTTAAAAGAATAGTTGCCAGCTGAAACATATTAATCACTGCAATAATGATCCAATCATAGGCTCATAAGTATCTGCTTATTTAAATCCAAATGTGACTTTTTTTTTGGCAAGGCAGTGTACATGCTGCACTGATTCTTGAGACATGGACCAATATGTCCCACAACTTAGTTTTTAAAATAGTGACATTTCCAATTTTATATTTTTTAGAGATGATTACTACAATGCTCTTAACACAAATGTACCATTTCTTTTTACTTTATCAAAATTATGACATTACATTATCACCCTCCCCCATAACCACCTGTTCTTAGACCATCACTCAATAATTCATATAGATTAAAAAATATATATATATTTAAGAAAAACAAAAATATGTATTACTACTATGTCGGCCAATACATATTTATATATATATTTTAAAATATTTAATGTAGCCTACAATGATGATAATGCAAGTCAAGCTCATCACAGATAAATGCCCCTTTTTCAGCTCAATTTAGCACCAGATTTGGCTGTTGGAAGTATTTTAAATGGGTCACTTAAAAACACAATGTTTTTTTGACTGTTTTCTGAGGGTTTCTTTCTTTTTAGACCAAAATTTTCATTTAAACATCAGTGAAATTAGTCGTTCCACACATCCCTAAATGTTATATGCTCCTATACTACTTCCACTGTTCCATTCTAAGAGACTGACATTTTAGTTTCATTTTAGCAATGAACTGTACTTTGCATTTAAGGGGTCATATGTTTTCATGTGTTCATGTTTTTTTATTATTATTATTTTTCTTTCCCCTGAGGTCTACTTATAGTAGTTTTATGTTTGTTTGTTTGTTTTTTGTCATGTATATTTATAATTATTTGGTCACCTCTCTCTGACACATAGAATTAAATGGGCTGCTTTTTACATGTGGGCAAAATATGCCAACATTTTGATTTATTATTATTTGAGCGACTCAAAAGCAAGCATATGTACTCATATGTGATTTATTTTCTCTCTCTGCATGACTGGGAACATGTATAATAAATAGTATGTGCCTAAATCTCAACATGTTTACATACCTAGATGAACTTGTTTTCAATGCAATAATAATTTAATACATTTAAAATACTCAAATAACATTGCTTTTGTTTATTTATGTATGATTATTTTAGAAATTAAGGCATTTTCTCTGCATATACATGCAGCAATACACTAGAATGTTGGCTGTGAACTTGCAGAACAATGCAGTCACCAACACAGAAACCACCACGTTGGCCACTGCATAGAGGCTACGATTTATAGAAGTATAGTCTCAAAGGAATAATCACCTAAAAATTATCATCATTTAGTCACATAATTTAGAATGATTTACACCATATTAAACTCATCCACCATGTTCAAAAACATCCAACAGTACAAACCTCAAGTGGCTGACATCCTCTTACTCGCCTCTTGCATCTTTCCATCGAAATTGCGATGGTTCTCATGCCGAGCCTGTGCTCGGCTGGTTTACGGCCGGGGCAATCTGGAGCCTATCGTAAACCGTCCGAACTGTGACGTTACGGGTTACGTGGCAATGTAGTAATTTTACATAATTACCTCAAACATAAACAAACATGGCATAAATTTTTTAACTCCTGTTTTTTTTTTTTTAGGACATATTTAAAAATACAGAGAAATGCAATCCAACCTTATTACATTACTCAAAAAACTGCCAGTGACGATACTATGCACAAGATGACAGGTAATGTAATAAAAATTTTATGTATGAACTTTAAGTGGCTTATCTTGTTAAGTACTATAAACTGTAACAGTGAAATCGTTATTAACAGTGTACCAGATGGTTATATTTGGATTTTAGCATATAATATTATGTTTACGTCTTGATTGAGAATCCCGCCGGATTACATAACACATAGCCGTGATCTTCCTAATTTAGTGAGTAGCTGGTCAAAAATCCTCACTGAACAATGCACAAAATAAAATGAAAAGAGTGTAAGGAAAGCTAACAAAGTCGGCAAATCTATTAACTTACTGAGATCAGCTTCAGAACACCGGCGTGCATCATTTCTTGCTGTTCTTTGCTCTTTTTGTCCCCATTTCCACTGTTTTTATAGAGTGATGAAGTACTCCATACTGCAGACGGTAGCTAATGTTGTTGTTTGTAAAACTTTGGTGAAGAAACATTTATCACACCCTCTGCCCCCTGGCATAATCGGTTCTGGCGTAGAGATCGGCAAGCTTTTGGGTCCGGTGCGGAACCACTTTTTCCACCCCTAAATGGCCTTTTCTGCAGTGGAAACATGTGGAACAGTTCGAGAATTTGCACTGCCCCAGGAACCCAGCACTGACCCATGTTGGTGAAAAAAGGCTAACAGAGATCGATGTTTCCAAAGTTCTTCTTGCGAACCATCTAACAACCTTTCCTCTTGACCCTATTCAATCCCATTTCCTAAAGGCTCTCTCTCCATCACGCCATCACTCTAACCCACTCACACACATCAGCACATTTCTTACAACTGCAAACTTTCCCACCGCATCTACGCAGGCTCGGGTAACCCCACAAAAATCAACACACAACTTTACAGTAGTCAACAACTACAGACCAGTCTCTTTTTTATCTTTCCTGCCAAAAACTCTTGAAAGGGTTGAATCAGTTCTCTACTTTTCTTTTAAAGAACAACCTACTTGATTTTCTTTGAAAAAAGAACATTCAACCAACACTGCCCTCCTGTTCGTAGCGGATACCCTCAACTGGCAAACTCCACATCATCGATCCTCATCTTACCAGTCCAACACAGTGAATCACCAAGTCCTTCTGTCCACCGTCACTGCTTTTCAGAGCTCTTGGCCTGGATGAAGAAATGCCGTCTTAAGCTCAACCTTGACAGTACTTCTTGTGAAAACTCCAGCCAGGAACCTGAGAGTGGTGCTTGATGACCAGCTAAACTTCACTGCTTAAATCCCTTCAGTCGCCCGTCATATTTGCACTTTTTGATTTTCAGGAAATGTGATGCAAAGCTTCTGGTCCAAGTTCTTGTCATTTTAAGACTTGACTACTGTAATGCTCTGTTAGCTGGCCTCCCAGCTAGCACAATTAAGCCACTGCAGATGGCTTACCAAAGAGGGCCAACATCACCCCCCTCTTTAGGACTGGGTAAAAACATTGATTTTCAGATACACTGCGATATTTTTTTGAACGATCTCTATATCAATTCTTAAATCACAAGATCAATATTTTACAATATGCGCAACTCTCTAAAATGTGAGTTAATCAATTGCATGCAAGACCAATTTCTGCACTATACAATTAAAAATGTCTGTGATTAGCCAATGGCTGATAAATGTTCAAATTTCACTCACCAGTACGGAGTAGTATATTGGCGAAGAAATTCAGCATCCTTTCACTGCGTGTTGAGGGTTAAAAGTTCAGTTTGACTCATTCCGTGTAATGTCCAAAGACAACATCCACACAATCCATTTGAAATTGAATAATGTCTCTTTTAATATCTTTCTGTACTTTGAAGTCAATAGTTGATCAAAAACATCAAACAGCATGGATGACGTACAAACGGAATCAAATCGAATCTGGAAATCTAAATTAATACCCAGCCCTACCCCTCTTGATTTCACTCTTTTGGCTACCTGTAGCTACTTGCATCAAATTCAAGGCTTTGACTTCGGAATCAGGACAGCCAATGTAACAGCGCCCTCATACTTCAAACTCACTCCCTCCAGGTCTATGTCCCCTCTCGCTCTCTGTGATCAATGAGTGGTTAGTGCCTGGTGGATCCATCGCAACAAGATACAAAGTTGCTTTCCAGATCATTTACTTTCTTTTCTCCTGTGGCAGAATGAGCTTCCAAATTCCAAATCTGTTGAGATCATCACAACATTCAAGAAACAGCTGAAGAAACATCTCTTACACGAGCACTTAACCAGACCGCAAGTGCAAAGGCACTAAACTCTCTATCTATTTATTACTTCTACTCTAGCTACTCTTGGAACTTGGCGTTGCAATACAGCAGATCTTGTTGGCTTTATTATGACACATTGCTTGTTATGTTCCTTATTTGTAAGTCACATTGGATAAAAGCTTCTGCTAAATGACCAAATGTAAAATAAAGGTCTCATGATTAAATGGCCATGGCAAAAAATGGTGGGGACATGTCCCACCTGTCCCCATCATAAATTATGCCTATGATTCATATAACAATAAACTCTTATCTCAAAAGATCGAGGAAAATGTAATTACCCATGATATGATCCCTTTAAAGCAAGTAAAATCTGAATTTTGAAATGAGCTGCATTTTGCATTAAAGCACATTAAAAGTGTGAATAGTTTTGGCATGAAAAAACAATTTACAGATACATCTAAAACACAGTAAATTCTAAAATTAGACTTTCAAAATTCATATTCTAAAGGTAACATCACCCACCTGCAGTTCTTGCACTTGATGAGGAAGCCATCCTGCATTACATGGCACTCACACCAGGCAGGTGGGACTGCCCCCTCCACTACCTCCTCCTCCTCCTCCTCCGATGAGCTTTCACTGTTGGCAAAGATGTCTGGTTCATTGGTAGAGAAACAGGATCGTAATTGTCCCAGAGTGCCATTGCATTCAGTGTGCGTGAAAATGGTCTGGGAGAGTGGAGACGCAGGAGGGGTGGGAGGGGGCGGTGCTCCATAGTTATGATCCTGACAAAACACAAGGGAAGACTGTAGTATCTTTAAACAATGGTGTTCAGGCAAAAAAAAAAAAAGAAAAAAGAGATTCCATTTTCAATGCATTGAGAATATAACTGGCACAGTGATATACATGTGAATAAATAATTAAAATAAATAAATAATTAAAACTATTTAAATAAATGTACATTTAAGACAAAAATCCAGATATGTTATAAAATATGCGATAATCACATTACAAAAACATTCTAAAAAGAAAGAATGTGTGTACAGCTTCATAAATTATTTATTTACTGCATATTTGCATTGAACTTACTGTTTTTGTGCATGAGACGAGTACAAGCACAGGAATACACTCCAGAGTCTTTATGTTTATGAACATTTATAATACATACACATATATAATAAGCAGATTTGATATCTGCACACCTGTGCTTGCCAGTTGATTAGCGCCACCAACGTGCTGGTGGCTGATATATTTGGTAAGTAAAATCATTTTATTTAAGACGTATGGTTTAGTAAAGTGGCTGGAGCAGCTGCAACAGGTACTTCCAGTCAGTAGTGGATTTAGGCATGGGCGACATGTGCCATTGCCCAGAGCGGCATTTTGTGGTGGGGCGGCACGAGCACCCACACACAACCACCCCCACCCCCCGTCAACAACTTTGTGGGCATGTTGATGCGGGTTTCGCCCAGGGCGCCATACAAGCTAGAACCGTCACTGCTTCCAGTGTAGACGGCTTTATTGATTATATAATGGGAACTATTTGGTTTTTATGCGACGTAATGCAACGCTCGTGTTTGGTGTAAAAAGGGGGTAAAAACTGTCCAGGTGGATTTGTAATGCTGATCAAGTCACAGAGATTTTCAATTTAGAACAATAAACAATTAACTTAGTGTGTTTTATGAGTTGCTATTAGCTTATACAGTGAAGCCTAAAGGCAGATTTATAACATTTGGATAAATTATCATTGCATGGGCAGTGCCAGCGCTAAAAGCTGTGTCGAAAAATGTTCGAAATTGCATACTACTACTACTACTATTTCTGCCATATAAGATTTGGTCAGTGAGTGTATACGTATATATATATATATTTTTTTTTTCATCAATTAACGCAAATTGGGAAGGGTAATGCAGACAGGCTTCTTATTGGTAAAATACATTTGTTGCACTTCTTACAATATCCTCCAGGTGGCGCATGGAAAACTACAGTAAAGGCCCTGTCTTATTTCACATGAAATCGAAAAACGAAAGAGTTTGATGTCATTTTGAACAAAATCTGTCCAAAACGATTGTGTTCTTCTGTTTTTCGGGTTTGTTTCGGTGGTTCGTAACAGCTCGTCAACGCGAACTTTCAGTAAAACTTCTTACCGGCTGCTAAACACCTTATTACTGCTATTGATCCACATAATCGGCAGGTGTGACCTGGAGCACCACCTACTTTGAGGCTGACAACTAATTCTGCTGACATTCTTCAGGCAGTGAAGATCAGTCAACATGAACACAGGCCTACAGAGTTATTAGCGAGCTTGTGCAAACTTACCTATAAATCTGTATGACCATTCGGGTAGAGAAATTTCCAAGAGCATGTCATTCTTTTTTTTTGTTTGTTTAATTAGTCTACAAAAGGAATAAAATCTACTCAAATACTCTTAAGTGACTATTCACAATGTTGTTTGATATGCTGCTTCACTCATGTGCCATTTGCAGCCAAAAGCTATTCACACATCTGTCCGAAGATATGCCTGTCATCATTCTTTTGTCTGTATAGTGCCCATTACCACTCTTTTATAACCAGTGCATATTATGCCCACTTATAGCATATTAGCACCATAAATGCATAATGTAAACATGGCAAATTACACATTATATACTGCATATACTGTATATTACTTCAAATCATAATTTATGCATCTTTTACTGATATCATGTGAATTCTACTCTTAGGCTGAGAAAACTACATTGATAACACGTTTTAATGCCACAGTAGTTAAGGTTTTACATGTAGTCTTGTAATACTACATAAGCAGGTCAAAACAAAACCACTGAGGCTAACTGAATGTCTCTGGACATGTTTATTTCTTTTTTCAAGAATATAATGTAATATAATATTAAAACTCTAAATGTATTATGAATTAATTATGAATACATTACCTTATGCTAACATATACAACTTTTACTGTCTAAATTACTGAAATTAACATTAAATAATGAATTCATAATGAATGCTTTATCCAGGGCCTGAAAATCACTTCTGAAAATGGGGGGGGAGTGCTTTCCAAAGTGTGGGCTATACGCATATTGCGGGGAGACCATGAGTTCCTTTTTATAAAATGGTATTAGGCTATTTTAAAATGTATTAAAATTTAATTATGTAGGACAAATGTATTGTTGTTTTTAAATCATGTTTTATATCCATATGAACTGTCCATTTTACTGCAAAGAACATTTGTGAATGCTTGCGTCTTTGTCATTCATTCTTAGAATTGCAATAATTATCAAGTAGTTATGCAAACCATTTGCTGTTTTTCCATTCGGTATTTTGGGCTGGTTATATATATATTTAAAGAAAAGAAAAAAAAGTGATCAGAATACTTTAAGGGTGTTTTGCTCATTCCAATGTAGTAGCCTGTAGATTTAATTTCTTTACTTTTATCCCTGAATATCAATCTATAAAAAAACTATGAAAAAAGATTACGAAAATACATTATAAAAATAATTATTAGGAACCTGTTTAAAACTATGATGATCTAAACAAAAAGTACCAACAAACCATTTCAATATTCATTATGTGAAATTCATTGATTTATTTACTTTCAAAATCACCAGTGTCCTTGTGACAACTTTCGACGACTATTTCAATTCACATTAAAAAACAAAAACAAACTGATGAACAAACATGTTATTGTCATTCAGTCTAAGAGCAGCAAAAATTATCAAGCAGTACCGATACAAAAACAATCTTTTGAAACTTGCAAAGTCAGGATATGAAGTGATTAGAAAATTGTTCGTATAAATATGCAAACATTCACACTTTTGTCTTGTGTGTTGACACAGTGTATTCCTAACAATATTCCTTTGTGTCTATTCTTAAAGTACAGTTGAAGTCAGAAGTTACATACACTATTTTTAACCACTCCACAGATTTAATATTAGCAAACTATAGTTTTGGAAAGTAATTTGGGACATCTACTTTGTGCATGACGAGTAATTTTTCCATCAATTGTTTGCAGACAGATCGTTTCACTTTTTATTGACTATATCACAATTCCAGTTGGTCAGAAGTTTACATACACTAAGAAAATTATGTCAATCCTTCAGACAATTAGCCAATTAGCTTCTGATAGGAGGTGTACTGAATTGGAGGTGTACCTGTGGATGTATTTTAAGGCCTACCTTCAAACTCAGTGCCTCTTTGCTTGACATCATGGGAAAATCAAAAGAAATCAGCCAAGACCTCAGAAAAAAATTGTGGACCTCCACAAGTCTGGTTCATCCTTGGGAGCAATTTCCAAATGCCTGAAGGTACCATATTCATCTGTACAAACAATAGTACGCAAGTATAAACACCATGGGACCACGCAGCCATCATACCGCTCTGGAAGGAGAAGCTTTCTGTCTCCTAGTGATGAATGTAGTTTGGTGCAAAAAGTGCAAATCAATCCCAGAACAACAGCAAAGGACCTTGTGAAGATGTTGGAGGAAATAGGTATACAAGTATCTTTATCCACAGTAAAACGAGTCCTATATAGACATAACCTGAAAGGCTGCTCAGCAAGGAAGATGCCACTGTTCCAAAACCGACATAAAAGCCAGACTACAGTTTGCAAGTGCACATGGGGACAAAGATCTTACTTTTTGGAGAAATGTCCTCTGGTCTGAACTGTTTGGCCATAATGACCATCGTTATGTTTGGAGGAAAAAGGGTGAGGCTAGCAAGCCAAAGAACACCATCCCAACCGTGAAGCATGTGGGTGGCAGCATCATGTTGTGGAGGTGCTTTGCTACAGGAGGGACTGGTGCACTTCACAAAATAGATGGCATCATGAGGAAGGAAAATTATGTAGATTCAGGGTATGCCTGAATAGCATGAACCAGGAACACTTTGCCCTGAAAACTGCCTCAGTTAAATATTTTTGTACATTAAGACGGAAGATGACACACAAAATAAAGTGGTGTGTCATGTTAAGTTTAATTGATTTATCAAAACTGGCATTTGTCCAGGTCTTCTCCCTGTTGCTCTTGATCTTCATCAACACCTGATTGTACCACCACCTAGTGATGAAGCCTAGTATCAAAGAATAAACACTGTGCATCTGCACTACTGCTTTTCCTGCAATACCAGGATGTACACAGTTGAATTTTCAACCAAATTTTAACCACTTCTATTTTAAAGGCAAATATGTAAAGCAAAATATAATGGACCAAATTTTACCTGTATAATAAAGATGACTTTTTTAAAAAAACAAATTTTTGGGAACTGAATTTTAGAAGGTGAATATCTATTTAATTTTGAATTACGAAATTTTGTGCAAAATATTTTCAATTGAAATATTCACCACTTAAATATACAACCACATGAATCTCCATCCCCAAAACATGCAAGCACAGTTAATGCAATGTGTTTATTTTATGTGCTTTTTTGGTTCAAAGACATTTATTGTTAATCTACTTCCATACACTTTAAACGGAAACTTGAACTCACACATACTAAGCACTTTTTTTTCAATTAACATTTTTTATTGATTCATAGACATATCACAAAGAAAAAACACAACATATATACATTGAATCGCAATTAACATTTAACCCCTACTACTACCCCTCCCCAATCACCCACCCCACCCTGACCCTCAACGAACACCCCTGTGGTCACAAATAGGAATAAACACTTAAAACATTAAATAAAAATAAATAAAAAACAATATAAAAATAATATAATCATGTATAATTAAAACTAAACTACTCTCTCCACAGCCCCTCTCTGAGAGTCCTCCAAAAACATTAAGTTGTTGCCCCGTTTCCTATCAAACTAATTCCGAACCCCCAGCCTTCTGCTTGACCCCTCCTCGAAAGCAGCCACCCTCCCCATCTCCGCACACCACTCCGGAAATGAGGGCGCTCCATCGGACTTCCATCCCCTTAAAATAATTTGCCTGCCAATCATGATACTGGCCGAACCCAATTTTTTGTGTGTTTATTCCCCAAATTTATGACCGCCCCATCGCCCAAAAAACAGAGTCTGGGGCAAAGTAAAATTTGAGTGCCCAAAACATCACACATAAAACTCTGAACCTTCAACCAAAATTCTTGGATCTTAACACACCCCCAAAAAACATGGGTTGTGTCTCAATCTTCTAACTGGCATCACCAGCAGGTGGGTGTGTCTTTAAGACCAAGCCTATACAATCTAGAGGGGGTCCAATAGAATCTATGTAAAATCTTGAATTGCATAAGGTGCACCCTTGCATCTCTAGATGCAGACTTGACGATTTTTAGAATCCTAGCCCACACTCCCTCCTCCAATACCAATTTTAAATCTTTCTCCCATAATCTCTTGATAGAAGTTAAAGCTCCGACCCCCAGACTCTGAATTAGCAGGGAGTAATACACTGATGCATCATGACCTTTTCCAAAAGCAGTAATCACCTCTCCCAGAGTATCTGCCACTTTAAGGTGGGGTGTGCTACTCCCAAAAACAATACAGAGCAGGTGGCGCAGCTGTAAATACCTATAGAAATGAGATCTGGGAATCCCAAAATGTTGAACCAAATTTTCTAAAGATCTCAACACTCCACTCTCATATAGGTCACCGAGAGTAGTAACCCCTCTCACAATCCACTCTGACCAGCAGAAAGGAGACTTATTAATACATAATTTAGGGTTCAGCCATATGCTTGTGGCAACATTTAAATAAATGTCCAAATTAAACACTCTGGATGGGGTGTAACTTAATTTCTTCGATTAGTTTGATAGAAAGGCCTTGCAATGGCGAAATAGGGGCAAGAACTTCCTGTCCAATTTAAAACCAGGGAGGTGCTCTCTTAGGTGGAAGCGACCAATGAGCCAAATGTCTGAGACTTGGGTAGGCCTAGCCCACCTTTGTCAATCGGCCTATGTAACTTATTAAAATGTAATCTAGGATGCTTACCATTCTAAATGAAGGACTTCGCTATGCTATCAAATTGCCTGAAATAAGAGAGGGGACATCTACAGGGAGAGGCTGTAACAGGTAGTTACATTTTGGAATACAATTCATTTTAATAACATTAACCTTCCCAATCATAGATAAAATGTAATGAAGCCCACCTACCCACAATGCTCGAAACCTTTTTATTAAGGGGTCAAAATTAACTAACTAAATCAGACAAATTCGCAGGGAATAAAATGCCCAAATACTTAATGCCCTGTTTGGGCCACTGGAAGGCGCCCAGCTGGAAAGCCGTTACTGGGCAGCACGCTGTCAGAGACAAAGCTTCGGATTTAGACAAATAGACTCTGTATCCTGAGAACTTAGAAAAGGAATTAATAATTCTATGGAGGCAAGGCATAGATCTAATGGGGTCGGAGATGAATAATAAAATATCATCTGCGTAAAGCAAAAGCTTATGCGCCACATCTCCCACCACCACCCCTGGAAAATAATTTCCCCTTCTTATCGTGGCTGCTAATGGTTCCAGGGCAAGACAGAACAATAATGGGTAAAGAGGGCAACCCTGCCGGGTGCCCCTATCCAGAGTAAAATAATCTGAAATTAATCCATTTGTTTGTACCGCCGCTACCGGGTGTCTATAAAAGTAACTTAATCCATCCAATAAAAGTATTCCCAAACCTGTATATTTCCAAACTCTATCATATCAAACGCCTTTTCAGCGTCAAGTGAGATGGCAGCGACCGGAGTCTGATCATTCACCACTGACCACATAATATTAATGAAACGCCTAATGTTATCAGAAGAGCTGCGGCCCCGAATATACACCACCTGATCTATAAGACATGTCATAACTTTACTTAATCGGTTAGCCTGAATTTTTGACAATATTTTTATGTCTAGCTGGATCAGGGAAATTGGACGGTAACTCTTACACTCGCTTGCATCCTTTTTAAGAATCAGACTGATCCGGGCTTGTGTCATGGTTGGCGGAAGCTTTCCATTCTTTAATGATTCCGTATAAACCTCTAACAAAAGTGGAGCCAGTTCTGTCACATAAGATCTAAAAAATTCAGCGGCAAAGCCATATGGCCACGGAGCCTTGCAAGGCCTCGTCAGTTTAGGGAGTTCTAATGGTTCCACAAAGTTTCTAATAAATTCATCAGTAGACGAAAATGTGGAACTGTAGAGATCAAGATAGAATTCTTTAAAAGCATTATTAATATCAATGGCCGAGGTAAAAATGTCACCACCAGCAGATTTCACTGAGGGAATGGTAGAAAAAAACTCTCTGCTTTATATATTTAGCCAAAAGCTTCCGTGCTTTGTCCCCTGACTCAAATTATGTCTTGCCCTGAAAAGCCAAAACTAGTATTATATCTATTTCAATCGGGTCAATTCTCTAAGGCCATCAGATGACATTCAGCGCTTCAGCTCTGCCACGACGCTTTTAATATTCCCTTCCAACTCCACGAGTTCTCGTGCTTTGGATTTTTTGATGAATGAGGCATACTGTATGATCCGACCCCTAAGAACCACCTTAAGTGCCTCCCAAGCCACGCCCACAGAGGATACTGAGGACCAGTTGGTCTCCATATAAACATTGATTTCAGCCTTTAACATTTGTTGGAAATCAGGATTTTGCAAAAGGGACACATTAAGGCGCCAACTATATGATTTCTTTTTCTCTGTATATGGCAACACCTCTAAACTCACCAGGGCATGATCTGAGACTAAAATGTTTCCAATTGAGCTATCAACAACAAATGAAATGAGGGACTTCGATATAAAAAATAAAAAAATAAAAAAATAAAAAAACTAAACTATTCTAGAATAAATTTTATGGACTGATGAAAAAAAACATATAGTCCATACCGGATGGGTTCAAAAGTCTCTAAATATCTGTAAGACCAAGATTTTTACACATCCTGTGAAGTGTCAATGTTGCTCTAGGGGGCTTACACACTTTTGCTTCACTATGATCAAGGACTGAGTACATCAAAAGATTAAAGTCTCTTCCCAATATTATATCATGAGGGGTGCCAGCGGCTTGCAACATCCCTTCAAGATCTATAAAAAGCCCTGATCCTCAGCGTTAGGTGTGTAAATATTAGCCAAAATCAGACTTTGCCCCTGAATTTCTGCTAAAACAACAATGACTCTTCCTAATGTATCTTTATTCTGTTTGAGACATTTTAATTGTAGATGTTTACTTAGTGTAATGAGTCCCCTGCTCTTACTTGAGCCAGCACTAAAGAAAACATGCCCACCCCATACCTTCTCAAATATTTTCAGCTTCCTGCGGGGAAAGATGCGTTTCTTGAAGAAACACTATATCATATTTATAATTAAATATGATATAGTTAATATAATTAATAATAATAATATAATTCAATATAATTATAATTATAATTAATTAAAATTATAAATTATTATAAATTATAATTATATTTCTTACGTTTAAAAGAGAAATAACCTTCTTTTATGGGGTGCCCCAACCCATTCACATTCCACATGGAGAGAGACAATCCACTCATATTAACATTTGACATTTTGACATAAAAAAAAAAAAAAGTCAAAAATAAAATTCTAAAGACCACATTCCACATTAGTGCAACAATCAAAGCCCGAGCCTCCCCCCGAACCAAACAAACAGAAAAAAGAAAAATGTGTGCATTAACCCACGCACAACAGCGCCATCTGGCGTCCATCCCTCTAAACTCAAACAGTCCATGTACGCCTACGAGACCCCCGCGACAACTTTGCTGTCAGATTGCTCAAGTCCAGTGTTTCTATACAAAATGTGCAAGACAGAATTACACAACAGAAGATAATCTATAAAACAAACTCCAGCCAATAGGCGGGATAAACACAAAGAATGTGTAGATTCATCCATTTAACTGTCCCGAAGGTGTGTTTCTCCACAAAACAAACTCCAGCCTCTAGCGGAACCAGCACACACACACACATCAAAAAAATAAAATAATAATAAATTATTATAAATTAAAGATAAAAAAAATAAAATAAAAAAAAGGGCTGTTCAGTTTCCTCGGACAGTCAAAAGAATGTTCAGTGAGCCGGCCCATTCAACTGTTACATGAGTGCAACAGATGACCCAATCACTCCAATGTCCTGCAAGAAATACTCCACAAAACAAACACCATACAATAGGAGGCATAAGCACAAAGAACGTGCAGATTCATCCACAACACTGTTCCGAAGGAATGCTGCTACACAAAACAAACCTCAGCCGCTAGGCGGAACCAGCACAAAAAGAAACAAAAAAGGCTTCCTCGGATGGTCAAGTGAATGTTCAGTGAGTCAGGCCCAGTCAGCTGCAACATGAGTATCACCAAATGACTTATTCACTCCATTGACTTTATGAAGGACAATGCTTGTTGTGGCCATGTAAATGTTTTACAGTCATCCTTAGCATCTATTCTCAATTTGGCCGGGAACATCAGTGCAAAAGCGACCTTTCGTTGATGTAAGAGTTTCTTGCATTCCTTGAATCGATCACGTTTCTCTCGTTGAATTCGCAAAGTCAGGTAACAAGAAAATGCTGAAGAAAATGGTTCTTCCAAAAAAGCCTTCCTTTACTCCTCGCGTAACACAAGATCTTTATAGGATGATCTCAGAAATTTGGCCAGAATTGTTCGGGGCCTGTCTCCCTCCATAGATCTCTGAGCCGGAACCCTGTGAGCTCGAGCAGACTCGGAAAGGGCCCATCCAGAAATTTCACCATATATCGACCTTCTTCGTCTTCAGGAATTCCAACAATTCGTATGTTATTTCACCAGCTACGATTCTCCAAGTCTTCCAACTTTTCCCAGAGGTGCTCCAAATCTACTTTAGTCGCTAGGGGATTAGCAGCTAATTCCCTCTCTGATGACTCCAGATAATCGATCCGTTTCTCGACATGCGCCACTCTTGTAACCATATCAGTGAATTTCGCCTCCATGGCAGTGATTGATCGACATATTACAGCAATATCCTCTAAGTTAGCAACGACCTTCATCAGTACTGCCGACACGTTCAGCAATTCACACCGAATCTCCTTCATTTCACCAGCCAAAGTGTGCAGAGCTTGCCGTTCACACGTCCGAACCTCGCATGGCATCACGTGACTCGTAAGCACTTTAAATTCTTTTCTTTTTATTTTTGTATGCATATGACCAGGATGTAATCTGACATAGAAGGCTGAACATTTAGACATACATTTTACATTTAAGCTGTAACACTCTGTTGCTTTGGTAAAGTATGATGCATATATCGGACCAGCTTTCCTATGGGGGGGGGGGGTTCACACCCACACTCAGAACACTATCTGGCCTCGTCTACACCTGGTTTTAAGATCTGCCTCAATCACCTGTGGTCAGGCGAGACACATCACTGTTTACACCTGGTTGCTTAAATGCGTCTCTTGTGATCACTTTCGAGGGGAGGGCCTCTGATTTCATGACGACATACATCATTCACTACGTCAGTGCATTACTGCATGATACTAAAATGCAACAAAGCCAGAAAAGACAAAAAAGCACGATAAAAACGGTGCGCTGTTTCTCCCCGATGCAGCTGAAATTGAATCAAAGCACAAACTTGAATGAAAATGATCCGTTATTTTAGTTATTTTCACCGGTAATAGCGGAGCTTCAAATGTTTGTGCTTGTCATCTGTATTAATGCATGCTGGTATCAGACACACTGAAGATCATCCGTTAAATTCTTGTGATTCTGTATGTATCAGCTTGGACGTTTTTGTTTTCCTTTTTATAGCCACTCGTAACCGGCAAACTTTAAATTCTTGTTTTAGCACAGTGGTTGATTGACCGGTGAGGGGTGGTGCTTTGCTGTTGTCCTGGACCCATAAAGGACAGATAAGCATTTACACCTAAAATGTGTTGTGGTCACATATATGTTTTTGCCTACCTCCATATTGATCTTATCACAAAAAATGTTTTAGACCCTGTTTAGAGCTGTATTTAGCGCTGACCATCTGTGATTGGATCACCCAAAACACATCTTAATACTAGATGTAAATGGGGCCTCCTTAAATTCTTCATTCTGGTTTAAACAAAAAGACACTATGGCCTGCTGTAAGTGTGAATCCCCCCCTCCTATTATGATAATTACGTTCATACAAGTAAAGTATATCCGATGCATTTACCTTAGCTTACATTAAAACCAGGCAACTTAGATGTTACACATTAATCACATTTTTAGGTTAAAAATTGTTTTCAGCCTAAACGCACAAAAATGAGGGATCAAAAAAATCAAGCCAAAAGTTATGTACACACATGAATGGAAAAGGGCTATTTTTGGCAACATATTCAGCGTGTTCTTTTAGCAGGTGATAAACATCCCATCCACTTCATATTTCTATTGTTGGTACCTGTGATCCATCAGACTTGTTCTATATATTAAAGGCAAAAATGTTTGTTAATATTTTTAATAGAGCCCGACTGATATGGTATTTTTGAGGCCGACACCGATTTTAGAGGAGGAAAATTCATAGCTTCATATAGCTAATTTTTTATCTGGAATGAAAACAGACCTTTTCTATGTGGACTGTGCACCGATTTTGCACCGATATGACTATGCAAAGGTACAGGCTGCTTTCTTACATTTTTTTTTATCAAAGAATATTTGACATTATTATTATACAGTCAACAAATTCTAGAAATGAACACTGAGAAAATAAAAGAATAAATAAAAATACAATAAATAGCTTAATAAACATCAGTACTGTATGTTTAGTATAAGTCAATTGCTGACCATTTAAATAAAGAATAAATAAAAATAAAAATAAAAATCAGTACTGTATGTTTAGTATCAGTCAATTGCTGACCATTAAAATAAAGAATAAATAAAATAAAATAAAATAAAAATCAGTACTGTATGTTTAGTATCAGTCAAATGCTGACCATTAAAATAAATACATTCAAATAAAATAATTAGCTAACTAAACATCAGTACTGTATGTTTATTATCAGTCAAATGCTGACCATTTAAATAAAGAATAAATAAAAATAAAATAAATAGCAAAATAAACATCAGGGGCCAGTTGCATCAGCTATACGTATGTTACAACTAAGCCTAGTTGTGGCGTAAATGGGTACTAAGTCAAAATGTATGCACTACTAAATATTTAAGCATTACACCATTACATTTATGTAGGATGTAACCCTACGTATAAACTAAATATTTACGGAAGCCACTGACCAGGAGCAACAGATGGAATGAAAAAGCAGACTCACTCAATGACATCAATGAACTCATGTTTTGGTTGACAGGCTTCAGTCCTTTCGACATATATGATGGTGTTGGCATTTACACTCGTTTTTATGAGTGTAAGAGAAAAAAACGTACTTTTAAGCGGCTCATCAGTATGAAACCGATCTAACAGTGCAGTTTTCTGGGTGTGTCACCCAGTGTCAAGTTTCACATTCAAAATATATATAATAAAAAGCCTGTTGTTTTAGTATTTATTTATCACCCCTTATATATTTTAGATACAGTTCCTATATATTATTATTTAAACAATGTCTGGAAAACCAGACTTTTAAATATAAAATTTTATAAATGCAACGACTGGAATTGTTCGGTTGAAGGGGGTACCAAACTGTGAATCCTGAACAAAACAGTTTGGTGAATACATGTTTACACACTGACAAGGTATGAAAGTAGCTACGTGGTTAGCTAGTTAGCTATAAGCTCGTTGCTACGGAGAGCAAAAGATGGCCTTTATTTCCTTTCCAGCACTGTGTCTCACCAACTAGGTAACAACATAGTGTGAAATCAACACTCAATAGACAATCCACCACCGCACTGTTGTCTGTTGAGCTGCAAAAAGATGCTCTGATGTTTACCTTTCAATCTGCTACATTACTGACTGCACTGACAAACTACAGCTGGCTAACATAAACAGATGTGATCAACAAGAGTCACATGGTTGTCAGGAACAGGGTTAACGTTATATTAGTTATATAAAATGATGGGGTCATTGTATATTAACTTTCCAGTATGTATTTCACAAACTAGTTAGCAATTTACCAAGAACACACCGCTGAACTCTGCCCTGTCTGCAGAACCACCGTCAGCTCGGCTCTGTAAAAAGTGGAGTCGGAGCGTGCTCTGCTGGACAAACTACGTAATGACACCAATTCTGTTTTCTGCATTATATGTTCTGAAAAAAGTTTTCATACTGCGCATATCAGTAAACATATACGGCGATACCGATATATCGGTCGGGCACTAATTTTTAATTAAAATGTAATAGGGTGAATCTCATAAAAACTGTAAAGAAATGTCCATCGCATTTCATAAAAGATATTTCTGCTCACGTACTGCTAAAAGCAGGACATTACCTTAAAATCATGTCTGACTTGTAAATAGACTGTTGATTGTGTAATAGATTTGCATATCTAATAGGAACATTTACTGAAGCTAATTGAAATAAATTAAATCTGTCATGTATACATGTAGAAAAGTATAATCTTTACATAAAGCAGGGTCACAAAATTACTTTGATGGCATTAGCCTATAAAAAGTTATCCAATTATATTCTCCAGATATTCCATAATATGAATAATAGCCTATATCATTACTGGGTAAGAAAAGAACAACAATTACTTATTTTGGATGCACACAGTAATGAATAATGACGCAAAACTCCAAGTAGCATAAACTTTATTTAATGTGCGCGCTTGTTTCCTTCTTGTCGCGCTCCACTCCTTTTTAGTACTTTTTTAGTACTTGCCGATACCGAGTCCGATACCCGTTTGTTTTTCTGAACTCAATATCAGCAGTTTATTTTAATTTTATCATCAAAATTGTGTCTAAATAAATAAATTAAAACTTTAATCAAATGTAAGTATAACAATTAAATTTCATTTTTCAACATAATATTGTATTATTTTTTAACAAATGAAGTGATTATAT
Source organism: Myxocyprinus asiaticus (assembly GCF_019703515.2). Lineage (NCBI taxonomy): Eukaryota > Metazoa > Chordata > Actinopteri > Cypriniformes > Catostomidae > Myxocyprinus > Myxocyprinus asiaticus. Next base: position 35,995,199 of record NC_059352.1, on the reverse strand, counting down.
ACAGAACCTCACAGCACAATCCTAAATACAACACTGGAGTTATTTTTGTTAAAGTGCAGCATAATAGAGCATCACATATGTGAGATATTGCTTAAATACAATACAGTTACTATTGTTCTATTATTAGTAGTAGTAGTATGATAGTGAATATTACATAACTATATAGTAGTGAACTTTTTCTGTCATACTTCTTTCATTTAAATTAAGCTTTTATTTTGAAGTGTTTCTGTGTTGTTAGACCAAGGAGCTCTGACGTAATGACGGCAGATTCCTAATCTGGAAAAGCAGGTCGCTACGTGAATCACAGCAATTATTAAACCGCAAAAGGCACAATATAAATAAATATGTAGTCTGTATATGGCTCATGCTAAAAAGTGAATTAGCGCTCTGCCTGCTGTCATCTGCTACAAATAGTACATGCAATGATCATAATAGTGTTTTCCGTGTATGAGCCAAGGATCTCTAAAGGTGTGAGCAGTTTGTGTCTCTATGCCTGCACAACACCGGCTCCACAAATTCACAAGCACTTTCTTTCTTTTTAGACTAGTCGACTCCAAAATTTTCGTTTAAATGTCCCTATAACAGACCCGTAGTTTTTCTGACCTATCAGGTAGCGCTTTCCTGATGAAGATTACTGAATTGTTAGGTTAGTCATCACTTTACTCAATTAAATTATAATTTTTTTTAATCCCCTTTTCTCCCAATTTAAATATACAAAAAATATATAAACATATAAAAATAATATGAGTAATTGAATCATGAGAGTTTCATCGGCATGTGTGTAGTATACCCAAAATAAACTTGAATTTGGTTCGCCCACGTTTAATGTGCTTAGCTGCTGCATTACAGTTCGGTTCACAGTTTCGGTGGAAAATGATTATGTCCGGGCGGAACTTGTGAGACTTTTATATATTTATAGTCAGTGATATAGTCAACAATTTGATAGTTTATTGCCATTGCCAATTAAGCTCTATATCGCTTGCATTTGGAGAGACTTTTGCTCTCACTCTCACTGTGCTGCATGGACCTGTTTGAGAAATGAACTCACTCAACCATTAGTGATCGGTGCTTGTTCAAAGAATGAAACACGACTGCCCTCTACTAATCATGTCTCTACTGCACCGCCTAATGTTGTGTCACACTGCATGACATTTCAGGATCTCTTTCCCTTTAAAGCATTCTTAAAGGCCTCATCTGTATAAATGCAAACAACTGTGTACGCTACCTTGTACAGGCTACACTGTAGGTTCTATGTTTAACCATAACGGACCCTTAGGACTAAGCACCAATCAGCGTTTTATGTAAAACAAAAACAAGACCAAAGCAACTTACAGCATATGGCAGGCCTCGAAATCCATGATTCCGTGTGTTCCCACAGCTGTGACTTAAGTATTTTTTCTCATTTACTGCTGGGCTCGCTTCAAATGACTCAGGACTGATAGAGACAGAGAGAGAGAGAGAGAGACAAAGAGAGAAATCTTTGAGAAGCTGTGCAGTTTTAATTATTTAACTATTCCTTTAACTATAAGTCATGCAATAGCATTAGGAGTGGACAGCATCAGAGGTTAACTTACTGGTCAGAGAGGATTAGGGGGCATACACATAGGTCAATAGGAAGAGGGTGAACTACAATTGAAGGATAAAGCTATAAAGTCCAGGAGGTGGAGGTGTGTCCCCCTCCATACCTGGCAATGATAACATTTTTACAGGTTTTTTTTTTTTTTTTTTTTTTTTTAAAGAAAATAGATTTCATGGCAGGGGTGGAAAGAGTAATGAAAAATTATAAAATTAAAGTACTATTACTTACTAAAAAAAATGTAGTGCGAGTAGAGTAAAAGTACCTGTTCAAAAAATTACTCAAGTAAGAGTAAACGAGTAGCTCATTTAAAAGTACTCATGAGTAGTGAGTACTGAGTATGGAGTTGTGAAAACTATGCCCCCTTATAATACACACTGTATGCTGCAGTTTCAAAATGTTGCATACATACTGTTTATTCACATTCCATTTTATGGCTGTTTATCAGAAAGAATGAAAAATACAGGTATCCATCCTTTTCTTTTTCACTGCAAACTTTTAAAATACATCACTTATCTACATGTATCTGATTCCAAAACATTAACAGGGAGACATGATTACAAAGATGAAAAGATACACGGATAACCATTTAAAATCATAATGTATGAAAGAAATACACTAAAATCAGTTTTTGTGTAGGGTATAAAAAATTGCCCTTAATGCCGACAGACTAGTTACTTATGTGCATAAAAGATTGTTCAAAACAACGCAAAGAATGCAAAAAATTATAAAATAAATAAATAAATAAATAAAAAAAAGACTGTCACTTGGACTGTCATGTCCCACACAATAGAGGGGGTATAGAGCATATTTGCCCAGGGGTGGGCAAAGCTTTCTGGTACCGGGGCTACATCGGGCTTTAAGTAGTACATGGGGGGTCACATTGTGTTCCTTTTGAGATACAATATTGCACACTGATTTAGTTCTTGTATCTTTTAAGCCCAGAAACTGTTGTGTTCTCATTCTAATGCATGAGCAATTTTCTGAAGTGTATTTGTGACTGATGGGAAAAATCTGCCTGAAGTATTGCTCAACAAAGGTAGATTATTTTCTATCAGGCATTAGAAAAACTTGATAAAGGCTGAGCATAATTATAAATTATTTTATCATCTCTACTTTCCTGGTAATTTTTAATTCTAATTAACCAACTCTCTACATTAGGGGTTGGTATTATAAAAAAAAAATTAAGAATATTTTTAAAACATATTATTAAAATGTCACTGTTTTATTGGATTACATTAATACTTTTAAAGCTACTAAAGTTATTCAGTCAAAAGCAGTGTGTGGTTTTCTCATTTTCATGTTGTTGTTTGGTTAATAGCTTTTAATGACATAGTAGACAAGACAGGTCTATTACTTACATTTACACTTCCAAGTCCAACATTTAGATGCAAATCCGCTTTTTGTCCCACTGTTTACATTCACTTTAGACAGAACTGACTGTTTACAATTATGTGTATTTGACCATTTAGGCACGTATGCACTGTGTGAGCACACGCATGTAAAGCGCAGCACAAATACATAAGCCCCCTGTCAGTTAAAAAGTGCATGCCTACAGAAGCGAGGCAATAAGGTGTCAATCTTTTAGATTTGACAGAGATCAACCAGTGGTTGTCTTGCTATGGCGATCGATGTAATGAGCACACCTGGTCTAGATGTAAAAATAGTCTAAATATAGAAAATTACTCCAAAGTTTATCATCATATAGATTATTTTTTTCCAGATTAATATTGAGATCATTGTATCAACCAGCCCTATTGCTACATTACATAAATCTCTCACAGCAACCCAATAATCTCAGTGATAGATAGCTCATTTAGAGGCTACGTTATAGATACAGAAAATCTAGAGAGCAGAAATATGAAATTTACCTTTATATGTTTCTTCAAATTAGAGGCAGAATTATGCTGACATCTCAACTGGTTTTAGCAATCTAAACTAACATGACACGTGAGTTTAGATTGGCCTTCTTCACTGTGAAAACCTTATCAGGTGCGGCCATGGATGTCCAGGGTAGGGTTGCACCAGCTGTGCGTAAGGTCTCACTTAAGTTGAGACGTAAAGTTCACACTAAGGGCTTAGTAACTACTTGTAAATTTGTAACTAAGTCAGTGCTTAATTTGTTTGCACCACCTATTCTTAAAGCAAGACTTAACTAGTAGGTCGTAAGCTCTCCGTAAAGTAATGCGTAGTCGCACAATATGACGTTTACCTGTATTTATCCAATAAACAGCCTTCAAATTTGTGCACAGAAGTGTTAAAAAGACGTGAATTTCAGTTTGATCTTGTTATGGTTGATGTTCAAACCTTGTTTGATCACGTAACTGTCAGCTGTAATAAATTATACCCCCATTGAAATTAGGGATGTGAGCTACGACTAATTTGACTGTAGTTTAAACGGAAGTTTTGCAACCGACTAGTCTGACGAGAAACCAACCTTCAGTAAACAGTAAAAAAAAAAAAAAAAAAAAAAAAAAAAAAAAGGTTATGCGACCCATTTAAAATACTTAATCTATTCCAAATCCGATGCTAAATTCCACTGAAAAGGGGCATTTATCTGCGACGTCCTCGCCTTGAATTATGATCATTGTACATTAAATATAGAACATGACACGCATTCACTGAATCAACGTTTGCAAATATTTAACATATTTATTGAAAACAATTGAATGAATAGTGCAGGATCAATGGAACAACCATTAAAAGCCTGTTCTAAACGGAAATCACCAAGTTACTTAACATATTAAAACAGTCAGGACATTGTTGAAAATAATTAACAGGTAGACTAAGCCAAATCTATGAGAGAGAAAAAAATGCTCTGAAAAGTTGCGCGTATTTCACGACGTGCAGCCGTGCATTAACCATTGATCTAATATGACAGCTGTTCGGTAAAAAACGTTAACCAATAACAGTTACGATGTAAAAAAAATAAAATAAAAATAAAAATAAAATAGCTATAGGATAGAAAAAAATGGGCCTGTGATGTATCCTACAATAAACCTAATGTATTCTAAACATGACGTGCACACAGAATAAAAGATAGTTTAACACGTTAAGCAGTCGGCGCCTCGTTGAAAATAGCCTTCTTAATCAGCAGATTACAAAAATGGCATACCTAGCCTAAAACAGTTATTTTCTAGGCTACTAGGCTACAAAAGCATAATTTTGTCGATATGGTCCGGTGAAAGACGGGACTTGACTCACCTGAGGCGTCTATCCTGCGCTTGAAAAAGCCTGCACAGCAGAAAAATAACATAGAAGCATGCACAGATTTAAAGAAGACTCAAATGTGAAAACATCCATAGGGACTTTCAAACGTTTGGAAAGCCGATTCCTGCACCACCAAAGTGATTTCATTACTACTTTGCTGAGTTTACTTGTCTAGCGAGAGGACATTTTCCTGCGCGCGGCGAGTGAGGGAGGGAAGAAGCACGCGCAGTTTGAGGTGAAATTAAACTCTGTATCTGCTCCAGATATCCTATTTTTTAAAATAATATTTGTATTATTAATTCTATTTAAAATGTAACTTTAATATGACAGTAATATAAGTGCAGCCTCTGTAAAAAATATAAAGCCAAACGTAAATGTGTAAAAACAATTATGATCAGTTTAATGGGGGAAAATATTAACCGACTAGTAATTCCAGTGACGACTAGCAGCATCTGGCACATCCCTAATTGAAATATTATACGTAATAAAACAAGATTAAATTAATGATATATTTAGCTTATGTAAATAACAATATTCAATAACTGTATCTAAAATGAATAAGGGACAATAAATAAATAAATACTAATACAACAGGCTGGAAAAATAGACATTTATTCATTTTAATATTTTATATATATTGTATATGTTGAAACTTGGCAGCATACACAGGAAAGTGCACCGTTAGATCGGTTTCATGCTGAAGTAGTACGTTTTAATGTTTTCTCCCATAAATGTAAACGAGTGTAAATGCTAACATCATCATATATGCTGAAAGAACTGAAGCCTGTCAACCAAAACATGAGCTCATTGATGTTATTGAGTGAGTCTGCTTTTTTATTCCATCCGTTACTCCTGGTCGGAGGCTTCCATAAATATTTCGTTTATATGTAGTGTTATGTCCTACCTAAGATTAATGGTGCAACACTCACATATTTAGTAGTGCATAAATTGTGACTTAGTGCCCATTTACGCCACAACTAAGCTAAGTTGTGTCTTAAGTATAGATGGTGCAACCGGCCTCAGGTGCTGAAATGCTGCTTGAGGTATCCTCCACATCCATAGCATTTAGAGGCATACAGCTGCCATTCAAGTTTTCTATGCATGATTTGACAGGAGTTATGAGACTCTGGTAACCAATCACATTGATGGATAAAAATAAAATCAGGAAAGGGAAGTAACGAACACAGATGGAGGGAAAATAGCGCAGTAAAAGAACAGTTACAGCACTTAAAATGTACTCAAGTACAAGTATACAATTTTTAAACTACTTAAAATACAATTCCTGCGAAAAACGACTTAATTACTTACAGTAATGAGAGTATTTGTAATTCATTACTTTACACCCCTGTTTCATGGCAGCTAGGGCCATGCATTCCATTCAAAAATCTTCAAGTTACAGGTAAATACTACCTAGTGTTGTGATAGTCTGCCCCCGAGTTTGTGCATATTTTAACTATATGTGGTCACATTTTATTGTGGTAGTATATAGATAATACCAATACTTCTTTGGTGTTCAAGTTTTCAATTATGCTATTTTAAGGTAATTGTAATAGGCTGTTTTAGATTGCTTTGGTAATCGAGCAGCCCTTTTTTGGGCTGCCCTGCCCAATATAAATCAGACTTTTACCTTGACAATCAGAGTAAACTTGACAGTACAGCAAATGTATAGTCAAGTGCATCATGCCACAATGGATGGAAATGCTTTGCTGATATGCTACCACAAGTTGTTGAAGCTTATCAGTCTGGAAATGGATGCACTCTGGCTGCAATTTATGCATGTGCTCTCTACATTTAGCAGTATTATAACACCATAGCGCTACAGCCTATTAAGTTGGACTATGGTCTATTAAGCCAGGGTATCCCAACACTCTTTGAATACAAAACTAGTTCCATTGAATAATCAACCTCTGCAAAAACACATTGTAGATAGGTAGATAGATAGACAGATAGACAAACAGACAGACAGATGATAGATAGAGCGTTGCTAGGTGGTTGCTTGGGTGGTCGCTAAATCCGGCGTAACACTAGCTGATTTTTCCAGTGATATGCGAGATCTCAGCAAACAGTCTGCATGTGTGAAAAAAAAAAAAAATATTTGATAATATTTTTGGCCATATGCAGTCTGTTTAAACCCTCAAGCCTTTATTTTGGTGAAAGCTCTTATTTTGGTGGAAAACTGAAGGAATTGAAGTTTCTGTTCGTAACTGAGTTGACAGCACCCTTTTTAATGCAGTTAAATGCTATCATCTCCTCCCCTTCTGTTCACAAAAAACCCAGTGTCATGGGATTATTTTAGATTTGTATATTAAATTGCAGCCAAACATATGTAAAATTACTCAAATATGCAATAAAAATTGAAATCTGGAGCGCTTTAAATATAATGCGCTCAGCGCATGTTAGCAAACCGAATCAAATTTAGAGAACATCTGTCACTCAGGGTACCAGATATAATGTGTGTATCGAGCACCAAAGTGCTCTGAAACCACTGAAAACACTATCATGAGCCTAATGCGTGCTCAGAGTATGTGTAATATACTGACCCCTTTAACAAGTATTTAAAAAAGCACTACACCCTACAAACAAAACAAAGCTGCACACTTAAGGGCAGCACAGCGGGCAGCGCATTCAGACTATTAACCACTTTGCGGTTTGACAATCACACTAGGTTATATTGTGATTTCGACTTTATCTCTATTAATCATTCAGCCATAGTGTAAATGCAAGCACAGAACACAGGACAGTGTGAACAAAAAATAAAAAATATCATGAAATGCGAGGATAGTTGCCGTTAGGGGTTGCGTGACAACTGTTTTTTAATAGTCTCCTAGTTGAGCCCATGAATCCAGTCAATTTCGACTAGTCGTGACATCATCCTATGCTTTTTGAGTCACTTCGCACTTTCAGTGCAAGTAATCAGCCTCCACACCTGCTGGCAAGTTTCTGAAACGTAGGATGGCAGGGGAAATGTTATTTATATTCATGAGTAAAGTGATATGTGGGGCCTGGGTAGCTCAGCGAGTATTGACGCTGACTACCACTCCTGGAGTCGCGAGTTCGAATCCAGGGCGTGTTGAGTGACTCCAGCCAGGTCTCTTAAGCAACCAAATTGGCCTGGTTGCTAGGGAGGGTAGAGTCACATGGGGTAACCTCCTTGTGGTCGTGATTAGGGGTTCTTGCTCTCAATGGGGTGCGTGGTAAGTTGTGCGTGGATCACGGAGAGTAGCATGAGCCTCCCGTGCTGTGAGTCTCCGCGGTGTCATGCACAGCAAGCCACGTGATAGGATGCACGGATTGACTGTCTCAGAAGCGGAGGCAACTGAGACTTGTCCTCCGCCACCTGTATTGAGGTGAGTAACCGCACCACCACGAGTACCTACTAAGTAGTGGGAATTGGGCATTCCATATTGGGGAAAAAGGGGATAAAAAATAAATACAAATTTATAAATGAATAAAGCAATGACTAAACTTGACAATTCAGTAATCAAAAAAAACTATGGGTCTGTTATAGGGATGTGTGAAATGACTAATTTTACTGACATTTAAATGAAAATGTGGAGTCTACTAGTCTAAAAATAAAGAAACCCTCAGAAAACAGTCTAAAAACATTGTTTTTAAGCAACCCATTTATAATACCTCCAACAGCCAAATCCGATGCTAAATTCTGCATTTATCTGCGATGTGCTTGACTTGCATTATCATCACTGTAGGCTACATTAAATATAGAACATGACATGCATGTAATGAATACAGGCATAATCATTGAAAAAAAATTGTGAATAGTGCAGGACTTGTTCTAAATGAAAATCACAAAGTAAAAGTAACAACATATTAAAACAGTCTGGACATTGTTGAAAATAATTTACAGGTAAGCCAAATCTACAGGGGAAAAAAGTGCCGAAAACTTGCGCGTATTTCACGACGTGCATTTGCCCATGATCTAATATGACAGCTGTTCAGCTAAGAACATTAACTAATAACAGTTATGATGGCTAGGATTGAAAAAATAGGCCTGTGAGAAATGTACAATAACCCAAATGTATTGTTCCAAACATGATGTGCACACAGAATAAAGGATTTAACCCATAGAAGCAGTCGGCACATCATAGCATTCTTGATCAGTAGGATAAAAAATAATTTGCATACCTAGCCTAAAATAGTCATTTTCTAGGCTATTTACTCAAAAGTAAACATTTTTGATTAACAAAATTAAAATGTCAACATGGTAGGGTGAAAGACACAACCTGAGTTGATTATCCTGCGCTTGAAAAAAGGGAAAATAACTTTGCAGAGATTTAAACTCAAATGTCAAAACATCCATAGCGACTTGCAAGCCAACATTTGGAAATCCGCTTCCCGTACCACCACCAAAGTGATTTCCATAGCTACTTTGCTGGTCTTGCAAGATGACATTTTCCTGCACGTGCCGCGAGTGAGAGGGGGAAGGAGGATGCGCACGGTGAAATGAAACTTTGTATACATCTGCCCCAGATGTATACATCTGCCCCAGATATCCTCTTTTTTTAATAATATTTATTAATTATATTTAAAATGCGTAACACTAACATGACAGTAATTTAAGTGCAGCCTTTGTAATAATATAAAGCTAAACGTAAATGTGTAAAAATGCTGAACAGTTTAATGGGGAAAATTATTGAACAACTGGTAATTCCAGTGTCGACTAACAGCATCAGAACCGTTTAGTCGACTAGTCTAGCACATCCCTAGTCTGTTACAAAGCCTAGTGAGCTGCCTCCAGAGGCAGCAATTTAAGGCATCGTAGGTGAGCTCCCGATGCAAAGGTTGTTCAAAAAGGTTGGTACCTTAATTATGCTGCTTCCTAACAGATCTCATTTTGGCCAAATATTAAGGTAACATCGTGTGTATCCTTCACCGTGTAGGCAATCCCAGAAAGCACCGTGATGAGTTTGGTGGAAAAATAAATCTAAGATGGTGGAAGAAGCTAGAGAAATTTTGATTATAAATATACTCACAATTATAAATATACTCCTCTCACGTTACCTGTATTGAAATCAGTTGCGAGTTGAGGCTCCCATGTGCTGCGCATGAGGAGCACTATTTGAATGACGCGTGGAGCTCCCGCTTTTGTAGAACGTTCCAAATCGCTCTCTTATGAGGCTCCTTTTCAGATAAGACAAACGCAGTGTTCACCTGGTATTAAGATGCGTTTTGGGTAATCCAAACACAAGTGTACAAGTGAGACACATCACCGTTACACCTGGTCATCTCTTTTGACCACTTGTGTTCGGATTTTTAAGGGGAGAGTCTCTGATTTCAAAAGGACATACATCAATCACTACATCTGTGTATTACTGAATGATAATAAAGTGCAAAAAAAGTACAAGAAAAAGTGCTAAAAACTGGTGTAGAGCTTCTCTTAATTAAAAGCAAACATATTCTCTGTCCGTATAATATAAGCATGGGTGTTACATGGGTGACCTACATTTACATTTATTCATTTAGCAGATGCTTTTGTCCAAAGTGACTTACAAATGATAATACAACAGAAGCGATTCATCCTAAGGATGCATTAACAAGAGAAATGCATGATGATAATGAAATAAATTCACAAATTCGTGCATTTGTGATAATGTCATAGATCAAATATGAAAAAATATGAGTGGCTTGAGCTCATTTTTGCGCTTATTGGCACAATTTTCAAAGAAAAAAGAAATAAAAACAGTGAGAAGGGAGATGTAGGTGATGTTTTATTTTATAATAATTTTTGTCTCCTGCTACCCAATACCTTGCTCTCCTCTTTCAACAAACATGAAAGAATGGGTTGTGTACATTTTTGCACTTATTTGCAAAAGAAAAAAAAATTCAGATAAACAGCTGAAAATAATAAAGACAGCAGATAGGGAGATGTAGGTCATGTTTTATTTTATTTTCGAATAATTTTTTGTCTCCTGCTTTCCAATACGAGGGGTGGGCGATATACCGGTAGACACGATAAACCGGTAGAAATTTGACAACTGGTTTACATTTTGAATTATCGTCTCTATCGCAGTTATGCAAAATTGCCACTGCGTGGCAAGAAATGTGCACCTCATTCTATTCACGTTACACGTACGGCATGTCGCAGGAGTGTGCACACTACAAGACAGTTTGTAGTGAGATTTGAGGCTTCTCGTTGCAGACCAATCGCAGAATCAGTGAGGCAGCTCACTAAGCTTTGGAACAAACCCAACAACACAACCCCTAAACCTAACCCTAACAAAACAGGTAGAGCTTTCCTCATTAATGTGAATGAGTCTCTGCTTTGCCATCCTCGTTTTGGAAATCCGCCACCCGCTGTATTTCCTACAAATGCATTTTGTAAATCAAATGGAAAGCGACTTCTTGACTTCAGGATGACAGTGCCGACTACATTAGTATAGTCTATGCAACCCCTAGTTGCCAGAGGAACTTTTTCGAAATTTCACAGAATCTCTGTGTGAAAGAGGCTTTACAAACTTACTCTGATCCAGCAGCCATATCGGTGTAAGGTGTCTCTGGTGTGGTGACTCCCAGTGCAATTACTATGCTCATGACGTCAAGCACAGCAACTCAGGGAGGGGGGTGGGGGTGGGGGAGGGTTGATGGGAGGGAGAGGATGGGGGGAGGGAAGAGGAGAATCACGGGCTCCTAACGGCAGCAGTGAAGCACTCCTCAGATGAGGTGCCGCTGTACCAAGTCACACACATCACCTAGACCTAGAAAGAGAGACACAGAGATAGACAAGAGAGAAAGAGAGAGAGAATTATATAATCATATACAGCAGTGGTTCCTAACCCTGTTCCTGGAGGCCCCCCCAACACTGCACATTTTGTATATCTCCCTTATCTGACACACCCAATTCAGGTCTTGGAGTCTCAACTAAGGAGCAGATGAGTTGAATCAGGTGTATTTGATTAGGGAGGTATCCAAAATGGAAGTGTTGGGGGGCCTCCAGGAACAGGGCTGGGAACCACTGATATACATGAAATGACCAAATCAAATGAAGCATAATTTCACTAAACACACTGGATACAAGCATAACATGAGTTTGACTAAAACAGCAAAGGTCTAGGATCTATAGCAGCTTCAACTGGCCAAGAACTGCCCATTTAGACAGGAAAAGCCCTCTAACTGACAAGTAAAGTGATCAATCACAATCAGTTTTGTTATTACATGCTGTTTAGAGCCAGGGTTATCTGAGATATAATATATCATAACAAAAGAAATAATTTATATAATGGTGCAGCAGTCTCCACGAGAGATTGCACAGAAAACACATGGAAAATAATAGATTTTTGTTTTGCTGTTGGGCTGGCATTAATTATCCTTTCTCAAATAGTTAAACAAGGAGAATGCATAGTTAATGTGCATATGTTAATTATCTGATTTTTAAATAAACCAAATTTTTGTAACTGCATTTTTAAACTGGTCTTATTCCTTTTATGTTGCAGTCCAAGAAAACCCCTAGACCACGGGTCTTCAACAGGGTCTAGTACTGCAGGGGGCCTGCGGTGGTACCGCAGGGGGGCCACAAATTATTGTTTGATCCACCATTGGCACTTGTAATAATCACTTACTCGCTAGCAAGAGAGAGAGTGGAGTATGTTTTTTGCTTAGGTAAAAATCCAACATGTTGATATCTGTCCTCATATTCGCACATTCTTTTTTATTTAGTTATTAACTGAATGGAAAGCAAAACATTGTTAAAGTGTGACAAAACTGCGCAAGTCAACAGAAACCATTCACACGATCACTGCTCATCACTAGCCGCTGGTAACGCAGATCAAGTTAAGCAGCGCTGCAGAAGAAGGTCGCACAGTAAACACATCTGCTTTGTGTTGGTCACGCTGTGTGGTTCAGCAGATGACAATCTTGTATTATTAGTTGCTTCTTGCTATTAGGGATGGGCATTCATCAATAATTTGGTATTCAAATATTTAAGCTAATAAAAAACAAATACTCGAATATTCTATTATTTAAAAGAAGGTAATTAATGAGAAAGAGTCACTGTACAATTATTTTTTTAGTCATAAAGTTTGCATCACCATTTAAAAAAAACAAGCTTCTAATTACATCCAAAACAAGCTTATATTATGTACTGTTTTTTTTTTTTAAACATGCAATGCGTGTAAACATAAAAGTACACTCAACAGCGCCACCAGTGCATTCTGTTATAACTGTGAGTTTTAGTTTGTGTGTTCAGGATTTAACATGCATCTCACTGCATATATGGCCAGCAAAGCAAAACTTTGTGAAATTCGAATAGTAATTTTACTTTACTTTGCTGGTCTTGCTTAAATATTTGAATACCAGTATTGCAAAATGAATACTCGAGTATTCGACTACTCGTGCACATCCCTAATTACTATCAGAACCATAGCCTACTTATGTAAATAAATAGTTACTGCTGAGATTATCAACCTGGCATAGGTTCCATTTTTCTTATACAAAACATAAAACAGACACGTCACACATAATTAACGAGTGTTGGCAAACTCTGTAGTCACACCGGTGCAACCTCTAAAAAAAAAAAACTTTGTCTCATGGCAGGAAAACTGCGACCATTTAGAGCCCTATATTTCTACTACCTTTGCCAAAGAAGTTATCCAAGTAAAAGCCTTTCCACTAGAAGAGGTAGGTAGGTCTATCATGTCGGGTCTCCTGCTTCTCTGCGGTGTACACACTCGCGAACAGCCTTTTATGGGCTGATATAGGATGATGCACTGTGAATACGTGTGTGTATATGGTGGGGTCCCTTTCGCTTCATACAGGTAACTGCACGCAGTGCACAAACACGCAACTGACTGGTGCTGGCAAGTTTTACGTTGTGTCATATATATTAATGAACCATGTGAAATGTCAAAAGTTAATAGCGGTGCTCCTGTATGCATATAGGGGAAACACTGAACTAGTTTAAACTTTCAAACAAAGTTTATCAAGACAACATACAAGTATCTACAGTAGTTATCCAATGTAAATAAGCTTTCTACCGCTGCAATCACCATGTGAATGAGTCAACAAGAAGAACAAACATTGAAATCAATGAAATCAAATTGCTGGAGGGATGCAGCAATGAAGACACATGATAAAGACTGCAACATTCAGCGTTCATAAGGACACCCATGCATCGGAAAGTTATTTGTTTGCATTTAATCATTCACATTTCTTTAGAGAGAATTATTATTTGAGAGTATTTTTACACATCTACACAGATGTGCGAGCATTATTAGGCAGCACATTCAAACAATTGTAATTTCTAAAACTAAACCTGTGCTTTTTTTTAATGTGCCGAAGGCTAGCCCATACTTCTATTATTAAACAGGATTATCAAATGTGAATTAATTATTTTATATGTGAATCATTGTATCATATGTTATATTCTCCTGGCAATAAAAACAAAAGAAAATGTGAACAGAATTATTCTTCATGGAAATATCAAATGAAATGTAAAATATTTGAATAAGAATCACAACTTTCCATTACATGAATTAGGTTGGAAGTGTTGAGACCACATTATTTGTAAAATTTTGTTTCAATACATGCGTTTGAGTTTTACGCTACATGTAATAACCAGAAATATGTGCTGTTATTCATTGTCTGTCTTAGTATTTGATTAGTAGTTAATATTTGCTATTAACTGATGTTTCCACAAAGCTTGATAACATTGATTATTTTTTGGAGTGACCACCTACTACCAAAACCCCCTTTCTTCCCATCTCATGTCAGCAGCGAAGTCAGACTCTTTCCTTTAATAAACATTAACAAAATATTTGAAAGGTTTTGTGGAGACGTGTGTGAAACTTATTTAAACACATAAATAAGTCTAAGACACATAATACCAAACATTACAGGACACCAGCCATGGTGCAAACTGGCTTAATAAATAAAATAATAACCTTTCAATGCTGAAAATGTCTTAGCATGCTTTGAATGTTTTAATTGACTTAGTCATCAATATAAAATATTAACATTTATGTGAATAAATATGTATATATGCAAAAAGTCATGTCACATGTCTGTTGGGTAAATTTTACTTCAAGTTAAATTTGGCTCCACACTAGGGCTGAAACGATTAGTTGACAACGTCGATAATAAACAATTGTCGACAAAACTTTTCGTTGTCGAATAGTCGTTTGATTAAGGTGCAGTATGTAACAATTTTCATGTAATAGTCGCCTTTTTTTGCCAATGTGTGAATGTCTTCTAACGCAACTTAAAAAATTAGCCCTTCCCGGACTTCCTAGGTTGCCTATTATAGCCTGTAGACAGATTTTCATGCAAAGGGAGCGGGTTGGTTTTGCCGGGAAAATCCAAAGTATGTGACGTGTATGCGCGCTCCCGAGAGCCTTGCCTCAGTGCTTCTCTTCCGCTATTCAACAGCGACAACACACTGCAACACTAGGTAACGTTATCTTAGAGATGGAATCCAGCAAACGTTCGGCTCCCAGCACAACACCGACTCCTACACAAACTCAGAGTAAGCCAAAAACAAACAAAAATACTGAATCCCATCTGGCTAAGCGGGAACGTGATCGTGGTCGAGCGAAAACTAGAGTGAACATCGGCAGGGCATTTGATTCCTGGAGGGACCTTCATTCGGTTTTGGGGATCAAACCCGACCCTGAATTGGCATTCTTCTTATTGGACAGGTAAGCTTACATAACTGCAAAGCATGTGAAATATAGTGCCAAAAGGATTGATCTGTGTAATTTTAGCTAACTTGATCTTGCCTGCTAACGCTGACGAATTGCAAGCTACCTTGCTTCATAACTTTCAAATAATTTCAATGATCTCTTTATACTAAAGGTCAGGTATACAGGATAAATTTAAGCAAATACGCTGGTTTCTATATCGTAGTACAACATATGACATACAAAACATACAATAGTGCAACATAACAGTGCAGTGCAACAGTAAACTCTCTGGTATAGTTCGGTAGTATGTAGCTGTATGTGTGTATCAGTATGCTATGTTAGCTGATAAGTAGTTTTAGTTTAGTCTCAAAGTTTGTAGTAAAACAATCATAACTGTGTAATTTTAATTATGCTACCTCATCTGTCAGCATGATGCCGGTGAATCACGTTCAGTCTCTTTGTACGTTACGTCATTGTTTTGGCCGATGCTCGCTCGATCACGTCCCTATGGAGTGTGTGCACGAGCGCGAGCACGAGCACGAGCAACAGGTAGCTGGCTGCAGTTCACTTAACGGCCACAGGTGTCATTAATAACAAAGGTTTCTGAATCTTACATACTGCACCTTTAACGTAACATGAGATCACATGAAACTCTAATGATTGCACACAAGAACAGCACTGCAGCTCACAGCTGATTGAGGAGAGGAAGGAAACACATCTCACAGTCCAGACGTACTCTAAACTTTCCAAACAGCTTCAGGTGATGTAGATCATAAAGTATGAGTGAATTATACAAAAATACAAAATAAGTACATACAGAAGCACTCTTGTTGTGGAATAAGCGGAGCCGGAGCTGACGCTCAGCTTAAGCAAAACTTGCGTGTCGAGCATCTTTAAAGGAAGCACCCCGGTGTTACATCTTTAATGCAATTATATTTAATGCATTACAGCTTTATTAAAATTCAAATAATAAGGAAGCAGGTCATGTAAATAACTACAAACTCCGAAACTGGCATTTCTCTGTGCGGTTAGGGCCTCTTCTATGAGTTGCGCGAAGTGTCCCTATCTAAGGGGGAGAGATTGAAACTGCACCCAGCTGATGCACACTCTGTCACGCTTGCTGGAGCTAGATTATAACGCGATGGCTTGCAGCTAATTGAATCATAATGTGTGTGTCACCGTGCATTTCTTATTGTGAAAAAAATTGGCAATACGCAGCTTTATTAATAAGAGAGAGTTTGTTTTTTTGTGAGTTAAAGATGGATTGAAGTGAACAAAAAGGTGAGAGAGGATAGTCTTCACCCCATTATACATTGCAACAAAATATGTAATTGATTTGTTTTTGTTTTGGCTTGTTTTCCAATATAAATATCTAAAACTCCTTTAAAACAACGTGCATTTACTTAAACAGCTATACTGCAGAAGAACATTTTTTTATCTGAGAATGTTAAATATAATATTACAAATACAATTATTTTAAAATATCTAAAAATCCTTTAAAAAAAGATGCATTCACATGAGATATTTAGACTTGCTTTTAGAGAATAGATCTTGAATATACTGTAAGTATATTTTGTCTTTACTGCACTCACAGAAGTATAATCAAGTGAAAAAATACTTATATTTAAGATACATTCTCTTAAAGCAAGTCTAAATATCTAATATGTTGCTTCTCAAGTAAATGTATCTTGTTTTAAGGATTTTTAGACCATTTTACATAGAAAACAAGACAAAAACACTTGATAACAATAGGATTTTTTTGCAGTGACATTTTTACTGAATTAAACTAAATAAAAAGTATTTTTTCCCTCTTTAATTCAGTGAATGTCATTTAGAGGTATTTTTAAAAGATGATTTTGTCCTCTTTATTGTTAGCAAGCACGTTTAATACAACCTTTTAAGTCAGGGCACAAGCTGAATAGTCAGTTAAAAGCTAATGATTGATCTTTGCAATAATCGCCCGAATAGTCGAATAATCATTCTAATAATCGTTAGATTAGCCGATTTTCAAAATAATTGTTAGTTGCAGCCTACGCTACACCAGCAGACTCAAAACAACTCGTTTTTGCTGAGGGTGTCACACATGCAGACTGTTTTGCTAAGATCTCGCTCTCTTCAGTCAGAGGTATGACACATTTTCTGATTAAAAATGGTAGAGGGGTGACACACATAACGACTCACTGCAACTATCCCTCTCTCACCTGTTATGTGGAGCTTGCCGAAATAAAAACATGAGTAAAACTGCAATTGCAACAGAGTGATTTGGGGCTTTTTCAGACCTGTAGCTTGCTTGATTTGTTCCGAAACAGGGGCTAAAATAGTTACAATTTTGCATTTTCTTCATGGTTCGGTTGGCATTCACAAGGTTATATTTTAAAATGCACCAAAACTGTAAAATGTCTGTCATGGTTATTTTTATCCGTCATTAGTTGCTTTTGAATTATTTCTGCATTGAAAAGTACCTGTTCTCAAGGTCAAGGAGCTCTCTCTGTCTTGCTACACACTTGCACACACGTACACACAGAAAGAGTGTAGCTACATTTTTATCTGTCAAAAAGTGGCTTATGCCATCCTACCAGTGTCTGTTCTGCTGCTATCCAAAAGAGTGACACAATCGTGAAGACCTTGTGAAAGTGTGTGATTGTGTATTTATCCCATCAAGGCGCATGTCCATATGCAGCTTTCAGTGAATAAAAATGTATTTTGTTCACTAAGTCATTCAGCAGTCAATGAGTCTGTCCTCTGCACTTCTATAACTGTCAGGTTTGGTTCAGCTTACAAGTCAGACATAAGAAGAATTCATAGGTTAGTCCGGACTGCTGAACGGATTATTGGTTCTCACCTTCCCACCCTCCAAGAACTGTACACCTCCAGAGTGAGGAAAAGGGCTGTAAAAATCGCTTTGGACCCCATTCACCCAGCACACTACCTTTTTGAACTGTTGCCCACTGGCAGGCGCTACAGAGCACTAAGCACCAGAACAGTCAGGCACAAGAACAGTTTCTTCCTTCTGGCCATTCACCTTATGAACAGTTAAAACTACCCCCAATACTCTCCATAGTAGCAATACAATCATGTGCATATTCAACTATTCATTCATACTTATATTCCATTTTTATTTATTTGACATATACTACCTCCTCTGCACAGTACATTAAATCACCTTGCACATAACTGTATATCTGTTTGTAACATATTTGAACAACATTATTTACTACTGTAGTTTCCTCTATATATTTGTCTGTTTTATCTTATTTTTTATTCTTATTTCACTGTTTATGTATATGTCATATACATATACACTTACGCTTGACATCTTGTCAGTTCTCCCACTGAGAGGTACTACTGCACACGTCAACTCCCAATGCCTGGCCAGTGATTGTTTTAATGATGCTAACACCTGAAAAGCAACATTTTTATCTGTCAAAAAGTGGCTTAAGCCATACTACCAGTTTCTGTTCTGCTGCTATCCAAAAGAGTGACACAATCGTGAAGAACTTGTGAAAGTACGTGATTGTGTATTTATCTCATCAAGGCGCCTATGTCCATATGCAGCTTTCAGTGAGTACAAATTAATTTCGTTCAATAAAAAAAGACTGTTGTGACTCTGCTTTCTGATGTCATTTTAGTATAGGAAAAAAGGAAAAATGCTTTGTGACAGAATCACAATGGATTTCAATCAGTGTTTGTGAAAATATGCAGCCGATTGCTCAAAAAATGTTCAGATCCGCTTGACGTTTTGTCAAGAGGTGCTAATGCACGCATCGACTCCCTCTGCCTGGAAAGTGTTTATGTTAATGATTCTAACACCTGAAAATCATTAGAAAAATCAGCTAGTGAGATGCCAGCTTAAGATAACAGAGTTCTCTGATGACACAACTGAAAGGTAGAGGTGGGCTTTAAAGGTGGACTATTATCTACCCCATTCCCCATGTGATCTGCAGCCTCAGCTTTATGTTCTTGGCTGACAGAAGTGGAACCCAACGTGATCTTCTGCTTTTGTAGCCCATTCACCTCAAGGTTTGACATGTTGTGCATTCTGAGATGCTATTCTGTTCACTACAATTGTGCAGAGGGGTTAACTGAGTTACCATAGGCTTTATGTCATCTTGAACCAGTCTGGCCATTCTCTGTGGAACTCTCTCATCAAAAAGGCATTTCCAACCATAGAACTGCTGCTCACTGGCTGTTTTTTGGTTTTGGCACCATTCAGAGTTAACTCTAGAGACTGTTTTGCATGATAATCCCAGGAGATCAGCAGTTACAGAAATACACAAACCAGCCTGTCTGGCACCAAAAATCATGCCACGGTCAAAATCAGTATAAGTCAGTACTCAGCACATACATTGAAAATGTCTGTTTCATGTTGAAAAAATGCACTGAAAATGTTAACAGATGAAATACTGAGAGAGAACCTTGTTGCTAAATCAGTTTTGATGTATACTGAAAACAGATAACATGCATATTAAAGATAGATAAGAATATACAGGTGCATCTCAATAAATTAGAATGTCGTGGTAAAGTTCATTTATTTCAGTAATTCAACTCAAATTGTGAAACTCGTGTATTAAATAAATTCAGTGCACACAGACTGAAGTAGTTTAAGTCTTTGGTTCTTTTAATTGTGATGATTTTGGCTCACATTTAACAAAACCCCACCAATTCACTATCTCAAAAAATTAGAATACATCATAAGACCAATAAAAAAAAAACATTTTTAGTGAATTGTTGGCCTTCTGGAAAGTATGTTCATTTACTGTATATGTACTCAATACTTGGTAGGGGCTCCTTTTGCTTTAATTACTGCCTCAATTCGGCGTGGCATGGAGGTGATCAGTTTGTGGCATTGCCGAGGTGGTATGGAAGCCCAGGTTTCTTTGACAGTGGCCTTCAGCTCATCTGCATTTTTTGGTCTCTTGTTTCTCATTTTCCTCTTGACAATACCTCATAGATTCTCTATGGGGTTCAGGTCTGGTGAGTTTGCTGGCCAGTCAAGCACACCAACACCATGGTCATTTAACCAACTTTTGGTGCTTTTGGCAGTGTGGGCAGGTGCCAAATCCTGCTGGAAAATGAAATCAGCATCTTTAAAAAGCTGGTCAGCAGAAGGAAGCATGAAGTGCTCCAAAATTTCTTGGTAAATGGGTGCAGTGACTTTGGTTTTCAAAAAACACAATGGACCAACACCAGCAGATGGCATTGCACCCCAAATCATCACAGACTGTGGAAACTTAACACTGGACTTCAAGCAACTTGGGCTATGAGCTTCTCCACCCTTCCTCCAGACTCTAGGACCTTGGTTTCCAAATGAAATACAAAACTTGCTCTCATCTGAAAAGAGGACTTTGGACCACTGGGCAACAGTCCAGTTCTTCTTCTCCTTAGCCCAGGTAAGATGCCTCTGACGTTGTCTGTGGTTCAGGAGTGGCTTAACAAGAGGAATACGACAACTGTAGCCACATTCCTTGACATGTCTGTGTGTGGTGGCTCTTGATGCCTTGACCCCAGCCTCAGTCCATTCCTTGTGAAGTTCACCCAAATTCTTGAATCGATTTTGCTTGACAATCCTCATAAGGCTGCGGTTCTCTCGGTTGGTTGTGCATCTTTTTCTTCCACACTTTTTCCTTCCACTCAACTTTCTGTTAACATTCTTGGATACAGCACTCTGTGAACAGCCAGCTTCTTTGGCAATGAATGTTTGTGGCTTACCCTCCTTGTGAAGGGTGTCAATGATTGTCTTCTGGACAACTGTCAGATCAGTCTTCCCCATGATTGTGTAGCCTAGTGAACCAAACTGAGAGACCATTTTGAAGGCTCAGGAAACCTTTGCAGGTGTTTTGAGTTGATTAGCTGTTTGGCATGTCACCATATTCTAATTTTTTGAGATAGTGAATTGGTGGGTTTTTGTTAAATGTGAGCCAAAATCATCACAATTAAAAGAATCAAAGACTTAAACTACTTCAGTCTGTGTGCACTGAATTTATTTAATACACGAGTTTCACAATTTGAGTTGAATTACTGAAATAAATGAACTTTTCCACGACATTCTAATTTATTGAGATGCACCTGTATTTAATGAAATATTATCAATATGATAGTATTTATATTATATAATTTTTACTGTATGTAAACTAAATTGACTGAATCACAAAATGGAAGTGGAACTCCATTGATATGAGAGATGTAGTAATGGGTGTTTAAGCGTTTCTCTTCACCATGCAGCTGGTACATTACACAAAGCATTTTTTGCTATTTCTGCCTTTCTTGTCAAGTGTGCTTCACATTATGAACATTAAAGCAGCACCACGGCTAGATCGCTCCAACATCACATGCTTGCAATGTTGACAGCATTGTTGATAGCCTATAAACAGAAGCTATATTTTTATCACGTTGCTCACTTACGGAGAAGTGGTATAACACCATTTGCATAACAGGTTTAGAAAGGTTTATACATCTGTAGCATCTTAAAGTGCTGTAAGCGATTTCAGCCATTCTACTTCCACGAGACTGAGCCGTTGAATTAGCCACACCACCTCTTTCCTAAACCCAGAACACCAAAGATAGCAAAATTAGCTTTATTGAGAGCAGAAACGGTTGTCAAAAACAATAGCAGTAAAATAGCTCCTTTAACTGACAACTGTTATGAACAACACAGCATAAAAATGTATTATGCCTAAATAATTCACTGCAACTAAAATACTAAGAGAACGCAAAATAACTGACAGACAGAAAGTGTCATTGTGCACGGACCGCAGACAGATTTTTGATCAGAGTCTAGAGCTGTCACAGAGATATGCATACCTTTCCATGAAAAAAAAAATCGCTTACAACACCTTTAAGTTCAGTAACTATGTGACAAAGCAGTTATGATTCAAATGAAAATTGTGTGCAATACCCGCAATCCCACGCTGAATTTCCGGCCCTGTTATGACATAGCTATGTGCAAAAGAAACATAAGAGCATCGTCAAATATATAAATCTGGAATATTAATTTATATATATGAAAGGGCACATTATGTAATATATATATTACATAATGTGCCCTCTCTATATATATATATATATATATATATATATATATATATATATATATATATATATATATATATATATATATGTAATGTTCATCTGAGGGCACATCGATATATAACATACAATGCCATTCTAAAATAACATTTTAATATACAAGACTTAATTTTATTTTATTTCTACCCCTTTTTCTCTCTTCCTTTCTTGTACATCATTCATAGATTTCATATGACGATAAAAAAAAAATATATGTTAGTGTTATTTATTAGCGTCACAGTACCAAAATTTCAGTAGTCGGTACTGATACCAGTGAAATTTCATGGTTCTCGCTACCAATTTCGATACCACAGAAATAAACATGTTTTAAAGTTTTATTTAATTTCATTATCAAAATGGTGTCTAATCAAAAATTTTTCCTTAAACATTTAAAAACTTTCAACAAGTAAAAAATAGAACAATTACTTATCAACATACCACTGCATTTTTAACCAATTTTTATTCAGTACAAAAGCACTCTTGCTTGTGATATATTGCTTAATTTTTATCACAACCATTATTCATTAATCATTTTTTATTATTATTATTATTAAAATAATAATCATTGTTATTTCTACAGTGAGGATTCCATTTTACTATACAGTTATATATTTCTGTTGCCATTTCTTCAATATGAGGCGTTTAGCTTTTATTATGTATCATGCTTTTATTTTGATGTGTATTTTTGATGGAAGTTTAACTTCTCCAGATAAACAGTTCGCTACATGGCCCAGTGTGATCATTAAAGCGCAAATGCTGTGATTTAATTATACAAATCATATAAAAATAACACTTCAGAGTGTATTAGTGCTCTGCTCTGTCATCTCTCATACAACGCAAATGATTCTCATAGTCTGTGGATTTTCCAGTGTATGAGTGGTCAGCTTCACACATTCATTTAAAGCTTATGCAGCTCATACAGACTAAGATCACACTAGGACACCTCACAATTTTAATTTGATTCATTGTGCATTTCAGTGTAAAAGGAGTAACAGAGCACACGCTCAAATAAGCATGTGAGCATCTGAAAGCAGTCGTGTGTCAGACAGTGTGTGGGTATCGAATTAAGTCTTTGCTCGGTACTACCAGTACTGTAGAATCACTGGTATTGTTACATCTTTTTTATTTTAGTACCGACTTGGTACCGAAGTACCGGTACTTTTTACAACACTAATATATATGTATATATATTTTCAGTAGTGATGAATCATACAGTCGCTATTTGGTAAGGTAGTGTTATATGTTACTGCTGAACAAATACATTTGACCTGTAATATTTTCATTAATATTATCATTAATTTCATATGGCAAAGGCTTTGAAGAAGATACCAGTGTGAGAGAAATTTATAAGTATCACCATTGAAAGTGATGCATACTAAAGTTCAGCACTATTTCACATTGAGTGAAAAGTTTTCATTCATATTATAAATTTTAAAACTATCGACCAAAATCTGCTATCGGCCTGTTTTCCCACCTTAGATATTGTTATTGGCAAAACCCACTATCGGTCAATCTCTAATGCTGACCCACCTGAAGATACAGGGTTTAGAGATTTATTATTCTATATTGAACCCAATTACACTAAACAGTCTTGCAAGACAATGACCTTGCACCTGGAAAAAAAAATTATGGGGATTGCAAATCATCTGTTCGGGTAACGTTAGACTTTACAGGCAAAGTTTCAATTACTACAGATGCCTAGACTTTACAAACTGCGAAGTCATACAAGATCCTTTCACTGCGTGTTCTGAGTAAAGGTTGTTCCAAAACAAGATCAAAGTGGCCCATTTGTCATTGAATAATGTCTCTTTTAATACCCTTTCTGTTCTCTACATTTAGTTGCTGATCAAAAACAATCAATGTAAATACTTGTAAATAGTACAAATTATGTTAGCAAACAATAAACATGTAACAAACAATGCAATATCTCATATTTATTGATTCAATACATGGATCTGTTCATTTTTAAAAGCTAAAATGTGATCAAAATGATGAAAAACTAACAAAATTTATATTTTTGTTATGCACATTGTTAGAAGGTCCCCTGTATAATTAACAGCATTAGCTAGGAGAGAATTTCTTTCATATGTAAGCAAAAGGGATATTATAACTGAAATATACCCATATGAATCGATTCCAATTGAATCAGAATCAAAAGCTTGTGAATCAGAATCGAACAGGGAAATCTGTATCAATACCCAGCCCCAGTAATTATTATTAGGTTTATTGTTAATATTATCCTATTGCACAGGTGAAAAATGTTGTCAGGGACAGAGTTGCAGGTACCCAAGCTATACCTCAAAATGTCCAGGGTGTGATCAGCTCAGGGGTAGGGGTGGGCAATATGACCAAAATCCTATATCACGATAGGAGTAATTTTATACCACGATAACAATATATAATCACAATATAGTTACATTTTTCTGAAAAATCAATAAAATTGTATTATATATTAAGCCATGTTGCGATGTGAAATTTTGCACAATCCAGTCAGTGAAGTAAATACTTTGTAAATGAAAACTTCATCTTATATAATTTCTCTTTATTTTGAACTTGACAAACATAGTCAAAGTAAAAAAAACAAAAACTAAATAAATGCCACATGTCTGATGATGTGCACCAATTTTCTTCTTTTTATTGTTGTTGTTGTTATTATCATTATAACATTATAATAAATTTAACATCTCAAAGCAATGCAAAAAGTAAAATAACTTGCACAAAACACAGCTGCGTGTGTATGGATGGGAGGCATGTTTGGAGCGCGGGATGAATGTCATTGAATTTGCTTTGATGGTGGCTCAAGTGAAATTTAATGCCGCAGAAGTAGATTCAGTGTCATTTTTTCTCGTGTTCTAGACAAGCTTTTCATCTAATGACACATGCAGCTGTCAGTGAAAAACGGTGTTTCATTATTTCTATCAGTCTCACGTGAAGCCGTGACTACTGATATATAGACGCACATGGATATATCAACATACACAATGTACAAACCTTGCAAATTGCTGTTTTCTGCTCGGTATTGCGCTTTCTAAAGCCAAACCAATTCCACACCACGGATGACGCACTTTTTCCTTCATAATCTCCTCTCATCTTCTCATTCAAATGAATTTGAGGAATGAGCAGTCGCTCCGCCTTCCTCCATTTATCCAACAGAGTGTGTAATGCGTACGTGTTATGTGGCAATTTTTCGTTACAGCGATAAGAAACGATAATTCAAAACGTATACCGGTTGGCAAATGTCTACCGGTATATCGCCCACCCCTGGGCTGCGTTCCATTTAAAAATTGTATCCCCTTCCCTCGCAAACTTCACTCCGTCTCATGGACCTGGATGTACGTCACTGCCTACGTAGCACGAGTGTCTATTACTGGCGGAATATGTGCAATGGGTTTAACTGGAACACCCTTAAACCTTGATCACTTGGAGCATGTTGAAGGCTGATGTCAATTTGTGGAATTATTTAGTGATTTTTGCACCTGAGAAAACAATGTTTTCGGAGACTGATTTCAGAGGCTTTTGAATCACACAGATAAATATATTTCAGTTTTAACCAATTCTTGAACTTTATTTTGGATATCTTCAACCTTAATCCTTAAACTTTTGATCTTCAGAATCAGAACCAGCTTTATTACCAAGTATGCTCACACATACAAGGAATTTGTCTTGGTGACAGGAGCTTCCAGTGTACAACAATACAAAAACAGCAGCAAGACATAGATAATAATAAAAAATTATACACATACGTACATACACACACACACACACACACACACACACACACACACAGACATACACATACATAGTGCAAATCTAATACAAATCTGTTATCTGTTATGTACAGTGTGTTGGGCCTCATGTATTCAGATAGAAGACAAAGGCAGGCCTAACACAGTCGTAAAAACCTAACTCAAGCCCCCACATTCCAAGTCGTAATTTATACTGATAAAAATCGCGCCAAAATCAAACAAAGGGAGTCCAAAACAGACTACAAATCCCATGAAGCCTTGCTCACTAAAGGATCGAACTCTCAACTCCTATTGGATGAGGCACACAACAGAACGTCCCTCAAACCATGACATCATCAGGAGTAGAAATACCTCTGAAATGCTTCCGGGATTTGCTTCCAGCAACTTTGTTTGCAGTGTGTAGACGCAGCTCATCGCTGCTCTCAGGTGCAACCTCGTGGCACAAGGAAGTAACGTCCGACTTGAAACTGTGGCCATACAATCTCCATCTCGCTGGATGAGTTGAGATTACTTTGTGTTCAACCGAACACTCTAACGGATCCGAAGGAGACCACCGAGCAATTCGCATCTTCATCCGTTTGCCTGCAGAAGTGAAGAGATTTAAGATTTCTCTTCCATCTTCAATCAAGTCGACATTTCTGAAGTTCTCCGCCAGCCCGCCGAGAACCAACAGCCGTGCCCGCCAACAAAGCGAGGAAACGGCCTCCTGTCATCACACGAGCCTCAAGGAACCGGGTCGGAATTAAAGGACGGATGAACACACATTCTGCATCCTCATGCGATTCAAGTAAGAGGTTTACGTCTGGGCAGAGATAGAATATTATAGTGTGTTATTCTTGTGTTTCAAGGTTTTTGCTTGTACAGTTTATGGACCGCCATGTCCGCTCATTATTAATACTCAGGGTATTAATTATCACAAATTTGTTTTGCTGTATTGTGGTCCAACCAAATTGGACTGTTGTGCATTTTCGCCATTGCGGGTGAAACCGGCAAACTGAGTTATCCATTAAAGAGTCAAAGAACGTGGGACTTTTACGAGCTGTCCACCGTCTCTGAGTGATAAACTAACAGCTGCTTTCTCTCCCACGATCGCGAAATCGGCTTTAGGGCGATCACTTAATTCTCTCTCTCTCGTACTAACCACGCACACACACACACACACACACACACACACACACACACACACACACACACTCGCTCTCTCACACACACAAACCCTCATGTGTTATATAATTATTTTTATTTCCATATCTAATCATATCACTGTTTAGTTTGTAGTTGTAAGTCGGAAGTTTATTGACTGCATTGTATTAATTATTAATTGATATTACTGCATAAATAAACTTTGTTTCTATTACAAAGAGAAGTGTTTTGCATATGCCTGCGTCATGCTGACGGGATGTCAGTGCTCGGATTCAAGCCTTCATTCACTGTTTTTTTTTTTCCCCGAAAATCGATATTATTCGGATGTCGATTTTCCTAAGAAAACAATCTAATATTGAGACTGTTATATTATCTGGTTATTAGTCCCTGATTCCAGGGTGGTGCCTCATCAATGTTAATCCCAAAATTGATTTTTGATAACTGATAATTATCTTTGATGATTGTTGAATTTGAATGATCAATAAGCTAGTGTTAATTTTAATTCATGTTTCATCGATGTTAACAATTAATGATTATTATTAATTATTAATTGCTGATTTAAAGGATTAGAAATGCTAACATTGATTAAAATCAATGTTCTATTGATTTTAATAATTAATAATTATCTTTGATTAATTATTAATTATTGCTAATAACCAAACCCGCTCCTAAACGTAGCGCACTACATTTACTGGAGCCCCATATGAGGTTTTAATGAGTTAGATTCAATTAATTAATTTAAATATTAATTAATAACTAAAGAAATAATTATTAATTATTTCTGATAGTAACACTGATCTAAACAACCAGTAAAGCCCTACAAGTGCAAAATACAGTCTTGAACATCAGGACACTCTTAATCCAACAAGGTAAAAAAAATAAAATAATAAAAAATAAAAATAAAAAAATCACAAACAGGTAAAACAATAACAACTTTAAAATATATATTTTTTGTCAATTTCCTGCACACCAAAAGCCATGGACCCTATTTAGTACTATGTTTTACAGATAAAACATATTATCAGTAGTATCAAATATATTGTTGGCCTACTGTTGCGCTGCACTCAAGCAAATGAACAAACAGCTGGCACACTGCGATGTTGAACGAGTGCTTAAAACAGTTTGCTGCATTTGTGAATGTGACAGAAAGCATACACATAACTTTAGCCTAACTAGTCATTACATATAAGGTAAAACTACATTGAATCTGGTGTTTTTATGAAACAGGGGCTATAATTTATTATCCTGTATACTGTATTTCCACTTACATCATCTCCGCAAATTCCGTGGGATGGTGCTCATGGAGATGGTGCTTAAGGTTTGAAGCGTTTCCCGTCTGAACCGTTCCTTTTTTGCGACAAACTTTACAGACTGGGTAACCATCAACGCTGCTTTAGCGGCGGAAATAATGGTTCAGGCTCGGACATGTCTGTTTGCTGCGCTCCGCTCGTGCCGCATTTCTGATGTGCTCTTGATGCGCTGCACTCGCGACACCGGCATGTCACTTTTAAAATTGAGAGACAGTCAAATGTAACATGAGGAAGGCGCAGTTAAAAGATTTACTTTATCTCGCCAAGTTTATATGATGCTGTAAATGTCGCAGATTCCGTCTTAATTAAAAAATAAAAAGTTCTGAAATTTGACATAAATCTACCCGTATTTATCCAATAAGAAGCCTTCACATTTGTACACAGAAGTGTTAAAAAGCCATCAGCTTCAATTTGAACTTGTTACGGGTTATGTTCAAACCTTGTTTGTTCACGTAACTGTCAGCTGTAATAAATTATATCCCCATTAAAATACGATACGTAATAAAAGTAGACTTAAGAAATGGCATATTTGCCCTGTGTAAATAATAATATATAGGAACTGTATCTAAAATAAATAAGGGGTGATAAATAAATACTAATACAACATTCTGGAAAAATAGACATTTATTCATTTTAATATCTTATTTCGTATATATTGAAACTTGACACCGGGCGATGCATCCTGAAAACGGCACCGTTAGATCGGTTTCATGCTGAAGAGCTGTTTAAAAGTACTTTTTTTTTCTCTCTCTCTCGTAAATGTAAACGAGTGTAAATGCCAACACCATCATATATGTCGAAAGGATTGATGCCTGTCAGCCAAAACATGAGCTCATTTATGTCATTAAATGAGTCTGCTTTTTTATTCCATCCGTTACTTCTTGTCGGAGACTGCCGTAAATATTTAGTTTATATGTAGGGTTACGCCCTACCTAAGTTTAATGGTGCAACGCTCAAATAAGTGCGTAAATTGTGACTTAGTGCCCATTTACGCCACAACTAGGCTAAGTTTTAACTTATGCACAGCTGGTGCAACCGGCCCCTGAAGTGCATGACGCATCTTAACTACAACAAGCCCTGAGTGGAAAACACACAGCGCGCGCACACAAAGATACCAGCGCGGGGAAAAGTCACTTGGTATCACTTTATTTTTAAATGCTGGTAACCGGTTATAACCTGTTAATACTTTCCAATAATTTTTCATGAAACCAAAGGCCAAAGGGTTTATCACAGTAAATTGCTGGAATTACACCACTTGTGTTGCCCGAAAAAACATGAGCTTTGATCCATAAGGAAGCTGCTGCATTAAACAGTTTGCCTAATTGCCCGTTATGTATGTCGCATTCTGTGGATAACGACCTTTTTAACCACTATGTATAATTACAACATATACAGTACATGTACGGCTAATGCACGTGCAAGGAAAGCATTATTAGAGGTAAAAAGTAAATGTCTCTGCTTTTTTAAGTCTTCACTGAATTATTGTTAGATATGATGCATTAATACAGATTTGATGCTGCCTGGTTTTGACTGAGAAGCATATCTGTAATCAAAATTATACTTGAATTAACTGCTTATGATTTATTGGTTAATAAATTCACCACACCAGAAAAATTTAATGGCTTATTTTCACTTATTTTGGTGAGGCAATTGGCTCTTGCTAGATCTGGCAACCCCACAACTGGTATTTCACCCACTTAGCTCAGAGTACTGAGTAATAATGTTATTTGCCGTTCTTTTATTTTGTTCTAACCAGTAACCATTTGGAAAGGAGGCTGCAGAACTTCCGAACTGGAATGAAAAATAATGTTTTTGCTCAGAACGAAACGAAAAACATTTCGTTTTTAGTCCCTGATTATAAATCACATTTTAACGTTTTAAAATATATAAAATTCTACATTCAATCATGAATATTATATCATGAAATTATATAATATATAATAATGATATGAGCTATCAATGTTTGAAATAATGTGTACAATTTACAAGTAATAACATTGAGTTTACATTCAAGCGCTAAAAAGGTTACTGTCACTTTAAGAGTTCAACAAGCATGTCACAGACTCGCACACACAGTGTTCCAGTTTATTAACGAGAGAGAAATCTCTATTTTTTAGCACATCCGTGCTATTTGTGATAAAAATGTATATTTCTTTTTACTTTTTTGTTTGACTGTAAAGAACAGAAAGGATATTAAGACACATTATTCAATGAAAGTGGAGTGCAGCATCTCATCATTGATGGACAAACATGACACGTAAGAAATTTTCTGTTTTAATCTCATGCAATTTTTAACACCACATGGTGATTTTCCAGGTATTCCAGTACTTTAAGCACTTCAAGGACCTTACCCAAACCACGGGTGTAACGATCCATAGATCTGGATCGATGCATCGATCAAATAACCAACAATGCATTGTCATAGATTCAATGCATAAACATTGATGTATACTTTAAGATGAACCTTTATTTTGACACTCTCATGCCAGCCACGTCCGTACGCATTTCCGTCAGGCAATGCAGCAACCTTATGATATTCATCACGCTGTATCCACCTTATTTTTCAGCAAAACTAGGGCGCTGCCATTATCAACCTTGAATGTGGACCACTTCCAGTATAAGCCACTTCCAGCTATTTTAGCTATACAAAAATACTACATCATGCTGCTTTATATTAAAGGCTGGCAATACATGTCGACATATTATTATTAATTCCGATTTTCATAAACTCATTGGTTTTGAGCGCATATAGTTTTACAGTTTATTGCATTTTGCCATTTATTCATCACACACTATTGCACAATGCAAACTGAATGAAATCAGGCACTGACAGGACAGTCCTCAGCACCGGATGACACGCCCCCACAAACTTTACACAACCAGCAGTAAGTGTATCTTGTTTCATCTAGGCAAAATAATACATGTAGTTTACTCTCCGTTCTTTGTCAGAGTATTCTCTCTTTCTTAGCAGTGCATAGTAAACAGACATGCAGATCAGAAATTCAGCATGGCTTATGAAACATCACCTTTGGAAATAAATAAAGGCATCATCGGAGGTCATGCAGATATGAACAGAGGTTTACATGGAGATAAGAAACACTGCATCGTCACGATCTCGGTAAAGAAAGAAGCAGATTATATTACCGTCTCTTTAACACAACACACAGCAACAAGTGAATGATTTACTTTTATTATAAACGCTGACGTTAGAAAATTATCGGACATCGGCACATAATTCTGCTGTACATCCTGTGGTTGTGTGATAGTTTATAAGCCAGTCCCATCAGGATACTGCAGCACTTTTGCCTGATTTATGCGACCCAAAATGACTGAATTTGCTGCAGTTTTGCTCAATTTTTTTTTTTTTTTTTGGGTTGCTTTGTAAATGCAATTACATGTGCATAATAGCATAATATAATAACATAAGTGCATAATAACTGAATATGCAGTAAGCAAGCAAAAAAAAAAAAAAAAAAACTACACAAAAATACCATACATTTAGGTGGAACCTGTGGGAATTGGAAGACCCTTCATTATTTTTGTATTAAAAGTTTCTGACTCAGTCAATGCAAGAAAATGCATCTAAGGTTAAAATAAGACATGCAATAAATCTGTAAACAAAAAACACAAATGAGGATTCA
This sequence comes from Myxocyprinus asiaticus, assembly GCF_019703515.2. Lineage (NCBI taxonomy): Eukaryota > Metazoa > Chordata > Actinopteri > Cypriniformes > Catostomidae > Myxocyprinus > Myxocyprinus asiaticus. The sequence continues at coordinate 35,962,877 of NC_059352.1, read as the reverse complement.
ATAATTAGGCCTGTTGCCATTATTACATTGTCTGATATTGAAATCTGATTTATGGTCATATACGAACAAATAAAATTAGAGTTCATATATTTGAGCATTTATACAAACTTAAATTCCACAAGTGTTTAAACTGTTTTTTTTTTTTTGTTTGTTTGTTTGTTTTTTTTTTACATATACAAAAATGGCAATTTTGCCATATATGCTGCATATATCTATATAAGTTCAATTTTTATATCAATATCTGAACATTTATTTTCAGCATATAAGTGTTCTGCATAAATTGCCACTTTCAGATTCGAAGCCTACTGTATTAAGCAATTCAAATTCTAATCACATTTTACTACACAACTATTGGGGATTTTAAGTGAATGCCAGGGTTTCTTTGTATAAACGCGGGTTTTTGTGTCTCAATCAAGGCACTCAGGGTGAAGATTAAATGTTAGCTGTGATGCATGTGTGCTGTCTGCGGTCCCGCGAAATTTTAGACAAGGATTTTGATAGTGAACACAACGTGGAGGAGACGAGGCGGAGACGCTTTCACAGTTACTACGGAGATTGGGATTCCCTCTGTTTTATGATTTTTTGCGGAACATTTGCGGATATTAAAAAAATTGCAAGCTACCGCAAATAATGCGGAGATTGGTTGAATTTGCTAAAATTCTTGCGATCGCAAAATCCTGCACTCTAAAAAAAATGCTGGGTTATTTTGTCTACCCCAATGGTTGGGTTGAGACTGTTGGGTAACAAAGCTGGGTTGATTTGACCCAATTTGGGTTGGCAGCCTTTCCTCGCCAGTAACCCAACAGTTCTGGGTTGGGGGTGCTGACGTGATTGAGAGCATCATGAGCATGCACGTCATGTTACACAAGTTCCAACGGTTCTCTTAAGTGTTCATGTTGTATCACTCCGGCCTTCTGTGTTTTCAGGGCTCATGACAGGAATATGTGTGTAAAATTAAAAAATAGCGGAATGGAGAGAGAAGTGTGAAATTGTCTGCTGCGAGGAGCGTGTTCTTTTAAATCTGGCGGGTTTTGGTTGGTAATTTCTATTACACCAAAACCGCAGATGCACGGGAACTAAAAACTTAAGTGGAGCTTAAGAGGAGTGATTTTAAAATGCTTTGAACGTAAATACGCTAAAATCATGTCGATTCCCTCACATACTTTATTCAGATAATCTTTCAGTTTGTGCGCCTCTTGGCGGCAAGTCTAATACTTTGGGTTTAGTTAGACTACTTTCGTTGGCGGATTAAACACATTTTTCTCCACAACTGAATGACACCCTGTGCTGCGTCTTCTGTGTTCAACGCTGGAGTCTGGATGCGAAAATGTAAGTAATATTTAAAATTGCTTTTGTATCCATTAACTTCTTTTCATTATAAATTATATACTACATTGGATATTTTGCTACCTAAAATATGATAGGGTGAAGTTTATCTTTTTAACTCGATAATTTTCTGTCAGAAAGTTACTTCAAAAAGTTTCCCGCCCTTTTTCTAGCTAATTATCGCTCTGTTTAGCTGTACATTTAACAGAAAACATATCTAGATATAGCTAACTGCGCTATGTAGTTTTTTGTGTGAAAAATTCCCGCTCTGCTTCTTTTAACGGCGTTAAGGTTTACATTTAATTGCAAATATTATCCATCAACCCTCATTACATGATTATTATAGAGCTATAAGGCGTTTTTACCTAATTTTCAGTTCTTTTTAGTACAATAGACCTGACAACATATTATAAATAGCCAGAAATACCTAAACACAGATAAAGGCTATTTGCTTCATGTGACGTCAAATTATTTTTCATTTGGATATAATTCAAATGTGGCCATAATGATAAGATGCCTTTTAACTGGTATTTATTTTCTTACAGATGGATGAATATGTGAAAAGTAAACTGACAGAATGGAATCTTGAGGAGTTAATTCCTAAATATGAAAATATGTATTAATTTATAATATTTTACAGGGTTCCTGTAGTCATTGCAAATAGGCAACTTCAAATAGCTACATACTGAACCGATCAGATTGATTTTAAATTCCATTTTACATGTAAAACACCACTGACTGAAGTAAAGGGCAGAAACATGACATTTAATGCAACCCCAAATTGTTCTGTCATCATTTACCAACCCTTAAAACATTCCAAATCTAAATCAAGTATATTATATATTATACTATATATTTTATAGAATTATATACAAATATTTTCTTTATCCACAAGGTCAGAATCTAAAAGATACTTAAAACATTAAATTGAGGGAAAAAGTCACTGTGACAACATGCCCCAATGGTGAAACCTATAAGGGGTGAGTTGTCACAGTGGAACATTGGTAATTTTCCAACATATTATTAGGGCCTAAATAATACATTGTGGTGTTTTTCTTCAAAATATTACGCTTATTTAAAATTTCACAGTTTGTATAATTCTTGAAACTTAAATTGAAAAGACAGGAGCATTAGGCTCCAAGTTCACTGCTTTCTTAAAGGGATAGTCCACCCAAAAATGAAAATTCTCTCATCATTTACACACCCTTTTGCCATCTGATGACTTTCGTTCATCAGATGACCACAATTTTTAAAAAGGTATATCAGGCATTAAGTCAATGGGTCCAAACACTTTTAATGTCCAAAAGTCTTTAAAAGTTAAAGGAAACTACAACTTGCTTTGTTTCATTATATCTTTATCTAAATATCTTTGTTCTGCATATCTTTTCTCTTGCAGCTGAGAAGACTGATCAAGAAACTCTCGTCCTTCTAGATGACGTCACACTAACCTCTCTTATCCCGGTTATTGGACTTTGTCGAATATTCCAGAAGTACCTCGGGTGCTTGACATAAGTGCAAGGCTTTAGGTGTAGAAGGCATGGGTTACATCTGCTTTAAATGCAAAAGGTCTTTGGGACCTGATATCAGTGTTTTTTTTTGTTTTTTTTTGTACATTTGAGAGTTTCACATCATGTATTTTCTACATTTAGTTACTTTCAGTGTGCTCAAGCTGGATGTTATCACTCATTCAGAAATAGTTTACTGAAAATTTGAAGTTCCAGTTCTAACCAGGGAGATAAAGTTATATTTTCTTTTAAAGGAATCAAGAACAGTGCCTGATCCTGGCACTGCTACCAGACAAGAACCCATAATACTAGCAAAAAAACAACATGGCCCTGAGCACAGGATATCTGTGGAGCAAGCAGCAACATTTGTAGGTTTACTTTTTCTGATCAGTCTAGACAAGACCAGTCTGTTTTTATGAATGAATTAACAAAACCTGTTTTAATTCAGATATTTTTGAAGCAATATGTGGGGTTATGTAAACTTTTTCTTTTTAGAATGTAAGAGACATTGTGATGGTGCATGAAAAATGTATTCAGTTATGGCCATACGAGGTGCTACAACTAAAAAAAAAATTATGGTTATACCTTCTGCTGAACTTAAGTGGAAATCTCTGTCTGGGGCACTGGAGTAACAGATCTTCACATTTGTAACCAAAACTTTCGCATTTTTTTTTTTTTTCCAGGAAGCATGGTTCAGTCCAGGTCAAAGTCACAGATCTGCCACAGGCTTCCTTGAGGAGCATCTTCAGAATGTACGGAAAAGGCTCCACAGAGGAAGACAGACTCCTGGTTTATCAGATTAATTTAGAGAAAGCACCAGATTGGTTTTGCCAGGTATATATAAAATAGGTTTTGATTGTGCTTGTGATTTCCTCTTTAAGGGCTGTTTAGATATCCACAATATTGATGGGTTGTGTGTGTGTTAGGGATGTGTGCAACAACTTAAAGGGGCAATATGTAACAATTTTCATGTAATATTCGCCCTTTTTTTGCCAATGTGTGAACGGCTTGTAACGCAACTTAAAAAATGAGCCCTTCCCGGACTTCCTAGGTTGCCAATTAAAGCCTGTAGACTGATTTTCATGCGAAGGGAGCGGGTCGTTTTTGCCGGGAAAATCAAAAGGATGTGACATTTATGCGTGCTCCCGAGAGCCTTGCCTCAGTGCTTCTCTTCTGCTATTCAAGAGCGACAACAAACAAACTGCAACACTAGGTAACATTATCTTAGAGATGGAATCCAGCAAACAGCCGGCTCCCAGCACAACTGCAGCCAGCTACCTGTTGCTCGTGCTCACACTCATGCAGACACTTTTTTGGGCTTACGCGAAGTCTGTGTTGTGCTGTTTGTTGACATTAGTGGATTCAATCTCCAAGCTAACATTTGCTAGTGTTGCACACTGTTTTTCGCTGTAGAAGAGCAGAGAGGCACTCTCGGGAGCGCGCATATATGTCAGATCCTTTAAATTTTCCCGGCAAAACCGACCCATTCCCTTCACATAAAAATCAGTCTACAGGCTGTTATAGGCAACCTAGGAAGTCGGGGAAGGTCTCATTTTTTAAGTTGTGTTACAAGTTTGCCAAAAGAGAAAAGCAGGCTCTTCATTTGCTTTCTGGTGTAGACACTATGTCAGCAGGTATTTTTCCTTTTGGGTCAATTATTCCTTTATAACACCATTTCATACTTACAGATTAATTGCGGTCAGGTTTTATTAAAGATGCACTCAGCGATTCCTGAGAAACACTGTTGATATTCGAACGCAACTGCCAAAACAAACACACCCCTCCCTTCAGTGCTATTTTGGAAGCTCTGCCCCCCAAATCCTCTCGGAGTCTCTCCACCGCTGAAAGGCCTCGCCGATGTTGACGCAGTTCCTAGCCCTCGACTTATGATAATCCTTCTTTTTTAGTTTATATTCGTCTGACCTTTTTCTCTTGGTCTGCCGTTTGTCCTCCTTGGAGTTTAGAAAGTTTGCATCAGCCAGATTTCTAATGAATTTCCCTCTCTCTCTCTGCCCCTACCCCCCATCCTGTGCACGTGCAAGAACTACCCCCCCTGTTGCTGATTGGCTGGAGTAGTGTTGTGTAGATCTGTCCACTCAACTTTGTTTTTGTCCCATTTACAGCTAACAGACTGTGAGGAGATATTTGCAGAATTTGACAGTGTGTTGGATTAGAATTACTGAGTGCACCTTTAACATGACTTTTTGTTAACATTTTAAGTGATTTGTTAACATTTTTGTTTGTTTTCATTCTAAAGACAAACAGAGTGACATCGCTTTACTGGTCCTTCCTATGGTGCTTCCAACGTCTGTCTACAAGATTGGAAGGAAAATGTTTAGACCAAGTTTCATAGAAACCAGGAAGGCCTTCATAGACATACAGCCTGTAAGTTAACAGTTATTTCTAAAAGCATTGTACTCTACATATACAATGCTCTGATTTTGCAGTTAATGACTCCTAAAGCTTACAAAAGCACCCAAACATTTCTTAGTATTCACTTAAAGGAACAGTTCTGCAAGAAATTAAAATTCTGTTTTTTATTCTCCCTCTTGTCGTTCCAAACCTGTAAGACTTTTGTTCAACTTTGGAACATAAATGAAGATATTTGAAGAATGTTCTCAGCTGTTTTTGTCCATATAATGAAAGACAATGATGATTTGTATTTTCACGCTTAAAAAAGGACATAAAGATTAGACAAATTAGATTGATTATTGATGACTATACATGCTCAAATCTCTCAAGTCCGGATAAATGGGCAGGGTTGCATTAGGAATGGCATCCGGTGTAAAACGTACCAAATACAAGATGCGGATCATCCGCTGTGGTGACCCCAATGGGAGCAACCAAAAGAAGAAGATACACGCTCAAATCAAATCACTACACCGATCAGCAAACACACATAACACATACAAAATGACATCACAAACCTCTGCTAGTATCAAACCTCACTGATTCTCAGTGACGTCATGATGTCATAACATTATGTTTGATTTAATGGCAGTGTTGTAGTTTTTGTATACACAAGTTAGAATGAGTGTCATATTTGATTTGAGAGTAAATAATGACTTACAAAATTTAAGTTCATCATATAAAATGATTGTATTGCTACAGAACACTTCTGATATACGATTTGAGCCACATGGAAAACTTGTCGTTTTTGGACCTTGAAAGTTTTGTTTTGGTTGCTTTCGATTACATGGACAAAAACAGTTGAGCTCAAATATCTTCATTTATGTTCTGAAGATGACCAAAAGTCATGGAGGTTTGGAACAATGTGAAGGTGAGTTAAATGATGACAGAATTTTCATTTTTAGGTGGACTATTCCTTTAAATCATTATTTGCTCTCAAATGAAAAAAAATAATAATTTATCAATTCAAGCCCTAATCAAATATGGGGAAATACCAATAACTTCAAACATTGGTTCTTGTCTCTCCTGAGACCAAATGTCATGACATAAGAACCAGTGGGAATTTTATTGATGTAGCCACCATGTTGGATTTCAGCATCGTATACTGGCTGTGCAGCATACAAAGTACTTGTGAGTCACAAGAACTACTTCAACGAAACTAGAGTGCTTTAAGCATAATGACCAAAACTTCTTACATTGATGCAGAATTACAGTATATTTTGTTTTATTTATTTATTTTTTCTTTCCAGATTGGTACCAATATGGCTGAGTACCTGCGACTTGCGAAAAACACCACCGAATTTCCATATGTCCTGATGCTTGGAGACAACAACCAGTGCTTTCAAGCCTTTGTTGTTATAAACGGAGAAGCACTTGAGCAAAACACATTGCTGGCAGCAGATGTTTGCTTTAAGGCATTCTACACCTTAGATGTCAATTTCCCCAAACCGTGTTCCCCAGTGTGGGAATTTTTACAGATTGTGGTGTATGGACTTCCTGGATACGAATCCCCCGCTATAAGGATTCTGCGAGCATATATTTCTCATACATCTGTCTAAACTTCTTATACTGCTGTAGATGTTCGCATTTAATGCATTCTACACATCCGGTATCAATTTTTCAAAACAGTGTTTTCATCCTAATCATTTAATTTTTATTTTTTGTATGTTGATTGAGTTTTGTCAGTGCAGAGCCAGGGTCAAGGGCAAAAAAACTGTTATGAATTGTTTAAGAATTCATATTTTTCCTATAACTACAAAAAATTTATTATTTTGACTGTGTTTTCCTGTGCTTGTTGCTCAGCTTGTAGTGCATTATATTAGAAAGATTGGTTGAAGTTAATTTTTTATCCTTCGTAATTGCACTTAATTTGCACAAACTCGTGCACACACACTGAAAACTGTTTTTAGTTGTGCATATTGTGTACATTTCAGGGTGTTCTCGTCAATAACTCTTTACCATTTTATTATTATATGTTGCTTCTCAGGTAAATGTATCATGTCTCAAGGATTTTTAGATATTTTAAAATATTTAAATATTTAATATGCAAACTCATTAAGAGTGAGAAAGTCATAGCAGGTTTTCCAGATGTATAATTTAGATGTATAATATAGATTTGTTTGTTGCATTTAAAGCTTTTTGTTGTATTTAAACCTTTATTTAAGTGTCTAAGCTTAAAGTAACCCTTTCAAAGGATTTCTTTTAGGAAAATGTAGAAAATTGTACCAAACAATAGTTTGCATCCCTGATATTATATATTCAACATTTTCTGAATAAAACTTTTTCTTCTTCAGTATAACTCCCCAATTAAATGAACGTTGTTCTAAAGGAGTTTTAGATATTTATATTGGATACCATGCCAAAAAAGACTATGGTATAATGGAATACCAACCTCACTCACCTTTTTGTTCTCTTGATTTCGATCCATCTTTAACTCGCAAAAAACAAACTGTCTCTTTTTAATAGAGCTGCCTATCGATTATTTTTTTCATGATAAGATACACACAGTGACACATATTATGATTCAATGTATCGTGAGTCATCACGGTTTCGAGTGCTTACACACTAGGGAAAGCTCAGACGGAGCATGTGATGCATGGGAATGAGAAAGTTCCATTTGGAAGTCATGGACCACAGAGGGAAGAGGCGGTCACGGATAGAGATGGCTGTTTAAAAAATATCTTTTTGGCAACTGTTGGTAAACATATAAAAACTCTTCTCCAGACTTCTCTCTCCACAATTACTATCTTTTTCGCCTGGCAGAGAAAGATAAGAGAGGACATGGAATGAATACACCGCAATGACTGCATGCATGAGTTTTTGTCCGCCATGTTATTTTAGATTTCACAGCGCAATGCAATGACACAGCACAATGCAACGTTGGATAAATTAATATCCATCCACTTTTTTTATTATCCCTGTTTATCCAATGTCACCTTGCATCTCGGGTTGCTGGAGCCAATGGCAGCTACCTTCGGTTTGATTTGCTTCATAATGCCTGCTTGCATTGGAAAGTAGAGCTTCTAAGCTTTCAAACGATACCTATTTTGTGTTGGTCAAGACTGTAGTTGTTAATATTTTGAAGATTTAGCTTTCAAACGATACCTATTTTGTGTTGGTCAAGACTGCAGTTGTTAATATTTTGAAGATTTTTTTTCTTTTTCTGGTAGGCCCATCCGAGCTTAAAGGGTTAACCTATGCTACCATTAGATTAACTTCTTAACTGAAGTGTACAGTTTAGCAGATACATCTGCTTCTCTTCATTTGTAGTCAATAATCAAAAACTTCTGTTACACTACTGCATAATGTTATTTTCGATTATATTAGTCAAATCTTTATCAAATCAGTAACATATATGTTTTATCTCACATCTAGAAATAACTATTTATTGAGGAAATTGATAAAAGAATGTCAGTAAGTCTGTGTCCATCGGAATGACTGTATATTTTTAAAAGCGAGTGAGCATTCAGATTTAGATTGGAATAAGTCATTTAGGGCTGTCACTATCGATTATTTTGGTAATCGAGTAATCTAATGATTATTGTTACAATTAACCGAGTAATCTGAAAAATTATTTAATAACTCAGATTGCATAAAGTCGAGGTGAAGTCACGTTTGGCTAAAATGCATTCATTAGCCTAAGTTTTAATGCAATAACAACAAAACAATTGTGCAAATAATATCTAAAGCCACAGACACCCAAAGCAGATCTAATATATATATATATATATATATATATATATATATATACAGGTGCTGGTCATATAATTAGAATATCATCAAAAAGTTGATTTATTTCACTAATTCCATTCAAAAAGTGAAACTTGTATATTATATTCATTCATTACACACAGACTGATATATTTCAAATGTTTATTTCTTTTAATTTTGATGATTATAACTGACAACTAAGGAAAATCCCAAATTCAGTATCTCAGAAAATTAGAATATTACTTAAGACCAATACAAAGAAAGGATTTTTAGAAATCTTGGCCAACTGAAAAGTATGAACATGAGAAGTATGAGCATGTACAGCACTTAGTTGGGGCTCCTTTTGCCTGAATTACTGCAGCAATGCGGCGTGGCATGGAGTCGATCAGTCTGTGGCACTGCTCAGGTGTTATGAGAGCCCAGGTTGCTCTGATAGTGGCCTTCAGCTCTTCTGCATTGTTGGGTCTGGCAAATCGCATCTTCCTCTTCACAATACCCCATAGATTTTCTATGGGGTTAAGGTCAGGCGAGTTTGCTGGCCAATTAAGAACAGGGATACCATGGTCCTTAAACCAGATACTGGTTGCTTTGGCACTGTGTGCAGGTGCCAAGTCCTGTTGGAAAATGAAATCTGCATCTCCATAAAGTTGGTCAGCAGCAGGAAGCACGAAGTGCTCTAAAACTTCCTGGTATACGGCTGCGTTGACCTTGGACCTCAGAAAACACAGTGGACCAACACCAGCAGATGACATGGCACCCCAAACCATCACTGACTGTGGAAACTTTACACTGGACCTCAAGCAATGTGGATTGTGTGCCTCTCCTCTCTTCCTCCAGACTCTGGGACCCTGATTTCCAAAGGAAATGCAAAATTTACTTTCATCAGAGAACATAATTTTGGACCACTCAGCAGCAGTCCAGTCCTTTTGTCTTTAGCCCAGGCGAGACGCTGAAACCCATGTCTTGCATACGTCTGTGCGTAGTGGTTCTTGAAGCACTGACTCCAGCTGCAGTCCACTCTTTGTGAATCTCCCCCACATTTTTGAATGGGTTTTGTTTCACAATCCTCTCCAGGGTGCGGTTATCCCTATTGCTTGTACACTTTTTTCTACCACATCTTTTCCTTCCCTTCGCCTCTCTATTAATGTGCTTGGACACAGAGCTCTGTGAACAGCCAGCCTCTTTTGCAATGACCTTTTGTGTCTTGCCCTCCTTGTGCAACGTGTCAATGGTCGTCTTTTGGAAAACTGTCAAGTCAGCAGTCTTCCCCATGATTGTGTAGCGTACAGAACTAGACTGAGAGACCATTTGAAGGCCTTTGCAGGTGTTTTGAGTTAATTAGCTGATTAGAGTGTGGCACCAGGTGTCTTCAATATTGAACCTTTTCACAATATTCTAATTTTCTGAGATACTGAATTTGGGATTTTCCTTAGTTGTCAGTTATAATCAAAATTAAAAGAAATAAACATGTGAAATATATCAGTCTGTGTGTAATGAATGAATATAATATACAAGTTTCACTTTTTGAATGGAATTAGTGAAATAAATCAACTTTTTGATGATATTCTAATTATATGACCAGCACCTGTATATATAAGCTGACAGAGACTGGCTACTCCAGGTGTGCCCACCTATTTTTTTTTTAAATGCAAGATCTGGTGACGCCATACAGGGAGCAGACGTGTGAGCAACGAGCTCTGCACACTTTGCAAAATTTTTAATAATTTTTATGTGATAACCTGGTGAAATTCGATACAGTCAGTTACACATTTGCTCTTTGAGGTAAAATATGGCAAAGAAGTCAAAATCCTCAGGCTCTGGAGACATTAAAAAACACTTACGTGCTCAGGATGAAAGCCCCGTCAGACCTACAGACCGGGGACTCGATTTGGTTGGTGCGACGAGAATTCTTGCTGACTTGGAGGATCTCGCTGTTATATGTCGATCGATTACGGCGATGGAAACAAAAATTCTCTGAGTTAGTCACAAGAGTGATGGATGTTGAAAGACGAATTGATTGTCTTGAGTCATCGGAGAGGGAATTACCCGCTAATCCACCCGTGACCAAAGCTGATTTGGAACGTGTTCTTGGAAAAATTGAAGATCTTGAGAATAGAAATCGCAGGAATAATGTCCGAATTGTTGGAATTCCTGAGCATGAGGAGGGCAGAGATATGGTGAAATTCTTGGATGAACTCTTCCCGAGTCTGCTCGACATAACGGGCCGTGGGCTGGAAATCGAGCGAGCTCACAGAGTTCCGGCGGGTAGATCTACTGAGGGAACCATGCCACGATCGATTTTGGTCAAATTTCTGAGATCATCCGATAAAGATCTTGTGTTGCGCCAGGCAAGGAACAGGGGAGGGCTTTCTTGGAAAAATCACAGTATTTTCTTGTTCCCGGACTTTGTGATTTCGACAAGAGAGAAACGGAGTGAAAGAAACTCTTGCAAAGAAATATAGTTTTTGCACTGATGTTTCCGGCCAGACTGAGAATAGAGACAAAGGACGGTTGCGAAGTATTCACATGTCCGAAACAAGCACTGTCTTTTATACAATCTATGAGTGAGTAAACCATTGGGGTTTTTCTCATGTAAGTGGATTGACTCGCTGTTCATTGACTCTACTGTTGGAGGAAGTTGGGCATCATTTTTGTTTCTTTTTGCATTTGGTGGAATAACATTTTTCCTTAAAGAATCTTTTGCATTGACGGAAGATCGCTTCTGCACTGAAGTTCCCGGCCAGATTGAGATTAGACACTATGGATGACCGCAAAATGTTTACATGCCCACACAAAGGATGTCTTTTTTACATTTGGCGATTTGAGTAAGTCATGGTGTATTCTTTTCATGTGCCCTCTAGTGAACTTGACTCTTGATCACCCGAGGAGCCGGGATTCCTGTTTTGCTGCCGTTTATGATGGTTCCGCCTAGTGGCTGGAGTTTGCTTTGTGGAGTAACACTGCTTTGGGACAGTTTTGTGGATGATCCTGCATGTTCTTTGTTCTTATGCCTCCTGTTGGCTGGGGTTTGATTTGCGGAGTTTTTCTGCGGGACACTGGAATGATTACGTCATCTGCTGCATTCATAAGCAACCGGTTCACCATTCATCTGTTTGACTGTTCGAGGACACTGAACGGTTTATAGCGGCTGGAATTTTGTTCTGTGGAAGAACACATCTTTGAGTCAGTTCTGTGAATGAATCTATACGTTACGTGTGTTTATGATGCCTATTGGCAGAGGTTTGTTTTACAAAGTATTTTCTGTTATGTAATTTTGCCTTACAAATTTGTGAGGCAAAATTGAGCAATCCGATGGCAAATTTGTCGTGGGGGATCTTGCAGGCGTGCATGGACCTTTTGAGTTTGAAGGGACTGACGCCGGTTGGCGCTCTCGTGCACAGGGTTAATGCGCACGTTTTCCTTTTGGGGGGGGGGGGGGTTCAGGGGGGAGTTTGTGGTTTGAATGTTGCACTAATGGGAATTGTGGCCTGTATAATCTTGTTTTTGACACACATTTTTTTTCTTTCTATTATATCAAGATGTCAGTCGTTAATATGAATGGATTATCCCTCTCAACATGGAATGTGAATGGGCTGGGGCACCCCATAAAAAGAAGAAAGGTTGTTACTTTTCTTAAGTGTAAGAAATATGATATATTGTTTCTTCAAGAAACACATCTTTCCCCACAGGAAGCTGAAAAATTTGGGAAGATATGGGGTGGACATGTTTTTGTTTTTTAGTGCTGGCTCAAGAAAGATCAGGGGAGTTATTATATTGATAAACATCTACAATTCAAATATCTTAAACAGATTAAGGATAAATTAGGAAGAGTCATTATTGTTTTAGTTGAAATTCATGGACAAAGTCTGATTTTGGCTAATATTTATGCACCTAATGCTGATGACCAGGGCTTTTTTTATAAATCTTGAAGGGATGTTGCAAACCGCTGGCACCCCTTATGATATAATATTGAGAGGAGACTTTAATCTTTCGATGGACTCAGTTCTTGATCATAGTGAAGCGAAAGTGTGTAAGCCCCCTAGAGCAACAGTGACACTTCACAGGATGTGTAAAAATCTTGGTCTTGCAGATATCTGGTGACTTTTGAACCCATCTGGTAGGGACTATACATTTTTTCATCAGTTCATAAAATCTATTCTAGAATAGATTTTTTTTTTATATATATATATATATATATATATATCCAAGTCCCTCATTTCATCTGTAGTCGATTGCTCAATTGGAAACATCTTAGTCTCAGATCACGCCCTGGTGAGTTTAGAGATGTTGCCACATACGGAAAAAAGAAATCATATAGTTGGCGCTTTAATGTATCCCTTTTGCAAAATCCTGATTTTCAACAAATGTTAAAGGCTGAAATCAATGTTTATATGGAGACCATCTGGTCCTCAGTATCCTCTGTGGGCGTGGCTTGGGAGGCACTTAAGGTGGTTCTTAGGGGTCGGATCATACAGTATGCCTCATTCCTCAAAAAATCCAAAGCACAAGAACTTGTGGAATTGGAAGGGAATATTAAAAGGGCAGAGGCAGAGCTGAAATGTCGTATGTCGTCTGATGGCCTCAGAGAATTGACCCGATTGAAATATAGATATAATGCTATTTTGTCGCAGAAAGTGGAGTTTTGGTTATTCAGGGCAAGACAGTCATACTTTGAGTCGGGGGACAAAGCAGGGAAGCTTTTAGCTAGATATATAAAACAGAGTGTCTTTTTCTACCATTCCCTCAATAAAATCTTCTGCCGGTGAAATATTTACCTCAACCAGTGATATTAATAATGCTTTTAGGGAGTTCTATTTTGATCTCTATAGTTCCATGTCTTCATCTACTGATGAAGATATTGGAAAATTAGTGGATCCATTAGAACTCCCTAAACTGACGACCGAGCAAAAAAACTCTCTTGATTCTGAGATAACCTTGGAGGAGCTTGACGAGGTAATTAAGTCCCTGCCTACAGGCAAAGCTCCGGGGCCAGATGGATTTGCCGCTGAATTTTTTAGATCTTGTGCAACAGAATTTGCTCCAATTTTGCTAGAAGTTTATACAGAAGCATTAAAGAATGGAAAGCTTCCCCCAACCATGACACAAGCCCGGATCAGTCTGATTCTTAAAAAGGACAAAGATCCAAGCAAGTGTAAAAGTACCAACCCAATTTCCCTGATCCAGTTAGATGTAAACATTTTGTCAAAAATCCTGGCTAACCGATTAAGTAAAGTTATGACATCTCTTATACATATAAATCAGGTGGGGTTTATTCATGGCCGTAGCTCTTCTGATAATATTAGGCGTTTCATCAATATCATGTGGTCAGTGGTGAATGATCAGACTCCGGTCGCTGCCATCTCACTCGACGCTGAAAAGGCATTTGATATGGTTGAATGGGATTATCTTTTTAAGATTTTGGAAATGTATGGGTTCGGGAGTACATTTATTGGTTGGATTAAGTTACTTTATAGACACTCTGTAGCAGTAGTACAAACAAACGGATTAATTTCAGATTATTTTACTCTGAACAGGGGCACCCGGCAGGGTTGCCCACTTTCCCCATTATTGTTCTGTCTTGCCCTGCAACCATTATCAGCCGCGATAAGAAAAGAGGATGATTTTCCAGGGGTGATTGCGGGAGGTGTGGCGCATAAGCTTATGCAGATTATATTTTATTATTTGTCTCTGACCCTTCAAGAACTATGCCTTGCCTCCACAGAATTATTAATTCCTTCTCCAAGTTCTCAGGATACAAAGTCAATTGGTCTAAATCTGAAGCTTTGTCTCTGACAGCATACTGTCCAGTAGTGGCTTTCCAGCCACGTGCTTTCCAGTGGCCCAAACAGGGCATTAAATATTTTGGTATTTTATTTCCACCAAATTTGTCTGACTTAGAGTTAATTTTGACCCACTAATAAAAAGATTTGAGCGATGTGGGCAGGTGAGCTTCACTATATTTATCGATGATTGGGAAGGTCAATGTAATTAAAATGAATTGTATTCCAAAATTCAACTACCTGCTACAGTCACTCCCTATAGATGTCCCCCTCTCATATTTTAAGCAATTTGAAAGTATAGCGAAGTCCTTCATTTGGAATGGTAAGCGTCCCAGATTGCACTTCAACAAATTACATAGGCCGATTGACAAAGGTGGACTAGGCCTACCCAAGATTTTGTTTTATTATTATGCTTTCGGTCTCAGACATTTGGCTCATTGGTCGCTTCCACCTGAAAGGGCCCCTCCTTGGTTTTGTATTGAACAAGAAGTTCTTGCCCCTTTTTCGCCATTGCAGGGCCTGTCTATCAAATTAACCGGTGAAATTAAGTTACACCCAATCATCTCGCATTTGAACTCGGTATGGACAAATGTGTCCAGAGTGTTTAATTTGGACATTTATTTGAATGCTGCTTTGAGCATATGGTTGAACTCAAAATTACGTATTGATTAGTCCCCCTTCTGCTGGTCAGAGTGGACTGTCGGGGGGTTGCTGCACTCAGTGATCTATATGAGAATGGAGTGTTGAGATCCTTTGATAATTTGACTCAACATTTTGGGATTCCCAGATCTCAGTTTTTTACGTATTTACAGTTGCGCCACCTGCTTTGTACTATTTTTAGGAGTAGCGTACACCCCCCTAGAGTGGCAGATACTTTGGGAGAGGTGCTTGCTGCTTTTGGTAAAGGACATGAGGCATCAGTGTATTACACTTTGCTAATTCAGTGGGGGATGGAGCTTTAACTTCTATTAAGAGATTATGGGAGAAAGATTTTAATTTGGTGTTGGAGGATGGGGTGTGGGATGGAATTTTAAAAAACATCAAGTCTGCATCTAGAGATGCAAGGGTGCGCCTTATGCAATTTAAGATTTTGCATCGATTTTATTGGACCCCCTCTAGAATGTATAGGCTTGGTTTTAAAGACACAACCACCTGCTGGAGATGTCAATCGGAATACGGGACACATCCCATGTTTTTTGGGGATGTGTTAGGATACAAGAGTTTTGGTTGAAAGTACAGAGGTTTTTATGTGAAGTGGTCAACACATGGTTTTCGTTTTGCCCCAGATTGTGTGTTTTGGGGGATGGAGCAGTCCTGCATGTGGGTGATAAATACGTGGAGAGTTGGGTCCTGACAGGCGTGATGACTGGCAGGCGGTTAATTCTCAAGGGATGGAAGTCATCCGATGTGCCCTCGTTTCGTGAGTGGTGCATTGAGCTGGGTAGGGTGGCAGTATTTGAGGAGATGGTGTACAGAAGGCTGGATAACATGGATATTTTCATTAGGAAGTGGGGCGGTTATCTGGCCTTTTTGGAGGGTTCTCGGGGAGGGGAAGTGGAGAGGGATTAGAGTTTTTTTTTAATTTTATTTTCTATTATTTCTGTGTGATTTGCTGCATGAATCAATAACAATTTGTTACTAAAAAATAAATATATAAATGCAAGATCTAATTTTTCTTTATTTCAACACGATCTAGATATTTCAGTTTAAAACTCAAATACTGGAAAACAGCAGGCCATAAAATATTTTATCTTTTCAGAGACAATGTCTGCCCACTGATCTTGTTTATTGAGGATGAGTTATTTTCATGGTTAAACTATTTTATGGAGATATAAAAGCCATTTTATTTGGTTGCTGGTTTTTTAAATCATCACTTACATGCAACACAGATTACAATATTTACAGTAATCATGTCACTGAGAGATCTGTTTTCACTCTCTTGCATTGGGCTGCAGGTGCTGGCATTGTTTCGTTTGCCACGTACAGTAGCCTATCATGTAAAATGCCCTTACTCATATAGACATTCAGTTCCTTCTTGAACAAGCACTGTTAATAATACTGCATGTGGAGACTAGCCAATACTCTCTCAGGTGAGCCAAATTTTTATACTGCGTTGCTGTGTGGCTTTAATGGCAAGTTCACGTTGATCTTTGACTGACAGCATACAGACCTGCAGCTTTATTCAGTAAATAAAGTTCTCCTGGTTGCTACGTTGAGTTGAGGCCATAAACTATAAAATATTTATCGGAAGTGGGGCATTTTACAAACTTATTCGGGCGAACTATTACAAACTTACAAACCCGTGCAGGAAATCTAATTGACATAAGGAAGATCGCATTTACATTCAAGTTGTTATTAATTTACACAGAACGGAACACACATTACAATCAGCAGAAAATAACATGCTTAGATCATCTGAATTCAAAGGCTGTGTCTCGTTTGGAAGGCTGCGTCATCCGGAGGTCGCATTTGTCGGCCGCATACGTCACCGAGGCTGTCTCGTTTCATAAAAGCGAGTAGGACACTTCGAATGCAGCCTTCTAATACGACCTTCTTTCACAGGAATTCTGAGGATGCATGAGGTGTATCCTTCGTGGGCTCTCACAATCCACAATTCTTTGCTTCAACGGAAATGTCTAAAAAAAATAACGCCCATTTGCCCGTAAATATGATGTTCAAACGCAAGTAATGTTAATTCCCAAGTTGAAGTACCTCTGTAGATGAGTGCAGAGTATATAACATGTATAATTATATTAATATATAAATAAAATAAAGAATTAGACTAAAAGTACACCTGTAAAATCTATTTTCTTTTCTCTCTACATCATAACTCTCCTAAAATGTACCTCATACATTCCCTTCCAAAGAGACTTTGTTCCCTTCTCACTCAAAGCGCTCGCGCTTGTTAAAGAGTGGCGTGCTGTCATAGCAACCGTTGCGTTCCATTTCCATTCGTCCTACAAAGGCCGTCTCGTTTAAACGTGACTTGTTTAAAGGAGGACACTCGGTATACTGCAGCCTTCAAAGGACGCGACCTCCGGAGGACGCATCCTTCCAAACGAGACACAGCCTGTGTCTGTACATCCGTCACTGGATGTTCAGATATATACATCTCTATAACTTATCTCCCGCTTCTTGACGCGCAGCACCACAAATCGCACGCAGTGATCTTACCATGTTTGTCTGTCCGGCGGGTCTGTGAAAACTGGATGTCTTCTTTTTGACTTCTGTTGCATTGCTGAAGTGGTGTTAGGTTTTGTCAGGTCCTGCATTGTTTTTCAAATCTAAAGTGAAGTGCTATCACACAGATGACACGTCTTGCCATTGTGTTCGGACCTTCTTCTGTGGACTCTGTCACTTCTGCCTAATTTTCGATTTGGCAATTTTGTAATCGAGGAATTGTTTTTCACTGAGTAATCAAATTAAATCGAGTAATTGTGGCATGCCCCAAAAGCGTGTGCAGATCAGATGTGCATGCATTTATCAGGAGCAGAGGGTAATGCAGATAAAAGGCATGTATATTACGTTAGCTTTTCACATCTATTTATTCAAATGCGTTAAAATCCCATACACTGTGATCTTCTACATTTAATTAAATGCTGTAATGCACTATAATTTCAGTCATTGTTGTATCAACCTCACTGAAACGTTTATAAAAAAAATAATGAAATGATGTTAGAATATACTAAACAAATGTGAATGAAAAATAGAACCAAAAAATAACTATTAGAGAATGTTCTGTATAACTTCTTTTTAGGTTGCCCCAATAACACTTCCCTGCAACATTCTGGTAAAGTTAGTTTGTGGTTATAAAAATAAAACCTACACTGTAAAAAATGTCTGTAATTTTAAAGGTAAAAGATTGTAAAAATGCTACAGAAATAAAATATTAATTGATTAACGGATATTAACTAAAATATAGAGTAAAATTTTTAAATATATTTTAATATTTATTTACAATAACATTTTGTAAAAATTAAATTTAGATGTAAAAAGTATGATTTTCCTGTATAATTAATGGTAAAAATAGACATGTTTAACAACATGTACATGTACTTTTTACAGTAAATTATTGTTCAAATTACAGTAAAACAAATAATCGGGCATTCCCACAATTCCCTGCATGACCCATCGTATATCATTATATTTTATGGGAACAGTTATATTTCTTCTTATTTTTAATATCAGTTACGTACATTGGGGTGTTCTGTTTTATATTTTATGTAGTTTAGTTAATGTTTACTGCATTATTTAAATTTCACATGTGTTACCCTGACGGTGTTTGGTGTTTGTGTCTCTACATGTTCTTTGGTCTTTGCTACTGGAAGAGTGACTATTGGTGAAATTCATGTCATCGTGTGCTCTTCTGTAATTTATACGGTGATTAACAATACTTTATAAAGTAAAAAGCAGATTTTTTATCAAGTTTATGACGTTTGTTTTTTTTTCTGTAAATCTAACAGAATTATTTGTTTACAGTGCCATCGTGGTCATGTAAATTACAACAGTTTAAACTGTAAAATTTATAGGTTGTTCTGTAAAGTTGTTTACATTTTTACTGTATTTTTTTACATAATTATTCTGGCAACCACAGCTGCCAGTTTTTTTTTTTTTTTTTTTTTGTAAAAACAACAGGATTTTTTTACAGTGCCATTAGGGAATATCCTGTACAAGTTATTTTTAGGTTGTCACAAAAAACCCTCCCTGCAACGTTTTGGGAAAGTTAGTTTATTGTTATAGAAAAAAATAAAATAAAAGTAACCATTACAGAATGTTCTGTACAAGTTATTTTTAGATTGGCACAAAAAAAACTCCCTGCAAAGTTCTAGGAAGGTTAGTTTATGGTTATAAAATAAAACCTAAAAACAACCATTAGGGAACATTTGGTGTAGGTTCTAATTAGGCTGTCACACAAAAACCTCCTTCCAATGTACTGGGAACATTAGTTCATGGTTACAAAAACAGAACCTAAAGAGAACGTTCCTAGAACGTCAGGAATTGCTTACCAAAAAAATAACCAAACCAGAACCAAATGCTAACATTAGGGGAACGTTGTGTTTTTGCTGGGAGCCAGTTGTGCGCTTTCTACTCCGCGAAAGAGACTCTACCACATATACACGCACGTACTCACAGTGATGTCTCCACTTAACACGTGTCGAACTCACCTCATTTTATGAGGCCCGCAAACTAATTTCTGAAATGTAGGATGATAGGGGATCGCAACGTTTCACTTACTAATCAGTTAGTGCTTTCCTCGTCAATATTAATGAGCCTTCCCCTGTCATCTTAACCATAAGTTTTGGAGCGAATTTTGCTAGTTTCTAAAGCGGAATGAAACAGCGCTACCTGGACCATTTATCAACAAGGCTCAATTGACAGAACAGCGCGGGCGTAAGGCATGTGCGTTAACTCACAGACCGTGCAGATCATTATCAACTGCGCTAGACGCTATCCGCATCAGTTACCAACACAGCAGAATGGAAAGAGGTGCGCAAGCACAAGGCAGATGCGTTTATTTGCGGACTGGTCTTAACAGACTGTTTTAAATGCGCTTGTGAACCAGTAAGGCGGGGGGATTGTGAAACCCGTTTCAATGCAGTACAGAATTATCTGTTGCAAAACTCCAAATGTCTTGGTGATGAAACTAGTTTAAAACAAACAGCCCCCTCATTCTAAACGGCACTGACAGAGAAAACAGGAGAAAACATAAATTAGAAGGCTTTTCAATTCTCAGTAGGGCTGCACGATTGACAAAAATCATAACTGTTAATTATTGCCCTTGATATTGTAATCACAATTATCAATGTCAATTAAAAGACTAAATTACCTTGATGTCACAAAGCATGCAGTCGTGTGGTTCTTCAGAGTAGCAGATTTTAATGGTGGATGAGAGCTGCGTTCCAGTTTTTTTAAAGCATCTTTTAAGCATTAAATAAATAATGTTAATGTTAGGCATAATAAAAGTTATTTTAAAGGGATATCTATGGTATAGAAGAAATATATTTAGGTTTTTTCTGAACTATTGATAAAACCCAGTTTCTACTTTATTCAATATGCCTGAGTGACATGTAACAGGTTGACTACACTTGCTCACACGTTTATCACACCTCTACAGCCTGAGAAAGGTGGCAAAAAATCGAAAACTACCATCAGACATGCAATATGTGTCTTTACTGCTTAAATTATTGGTCCACATAGAGTAAATAATATAACATTCAATATTCAAACTTATTAACAGCCAATTTTAATTGACCAAGTTACTTGTTTTAGTTGTCACCTTGCCCGTTTGCAGTGTTTTTACCATATACGTTGCAAATGGGAGCGGCACAACATGCAGTAAATCCAAAATAATTCTAAAGTGCTTTTCGCTTCTACAGCTTCCTTTAGAGTGTCAAATGATGTTTAACAGTATAAATGTTTGTGTGCCACTGCGAATAGAGGTGAAACAAGCATCTGACTGTTTAAAACTAGTGCATTAGGATCAGTTGTCATTACTGATAGGACAGAGGACTATTTTAAGTGTCTCTGATTGGCCATTGCCGTTTCATTGCTCAAGGGACACGTCTGCGATTGGTTATAATACTCAACCGCTGCAAAAACGCATTGCAAATAGAAACCATTGATGCAACAGGAGCAGACTTAAAGGCTGTAATCATCAATTTTCACGATAACACAATCATGGCAGCCGTAATTGTAATCGCGATTATTTTTTCGATTAAATGTGCAGCCCTAATTCTCAGATCACAACGGTTACAAAAATGTACCATGGATTTACTGTAGTAACACTAACTGTATAAAATAAAAAGTTTCTAAATGTATTTAGACTGCTGTTTTTCAGGAGAACTTAGTCACACAGTCAGAACATTTAAATTTATGACAAAATTAGGTGTTAATTTTCCTCCACAAATGTTACTGTTGTTAATATTATAATTTACATCTGCATCCCAACCTCAAAATCAGTGCTATACTGTCAAATGTGCATCTCAATGCACAAAATATGCAACATTATTGGTAATTGCATGGGTGCTACCAAAGCAGGTGCTGGTGCCACATTTTCAACCGGCCCTTCGAGGGCACAAATAAACCTTGATGTGGCCCAGGCTAAAATTGAGTTTGACCGCACTGTTTTCAGCTATTCCTCCACTGACACGCATTAATATGGGTCTGCTTGTGGACAAGCGCATAACAGCACCGCTGCTGCAAAAATAAATCCTAAGGGAAACACTAGCTGCATTTCCACTATCAGGCCAACTGAGGGCAAGCTAGTGTGTGCCAGGGCCAGTTGCATTCCCACTGTCACTTCTGGGGCTTTATTGTGCCTCCTTGGGGCCAGGGGCCAATGGCCAAGTGCCCTGGCTCGCCGATTACCCTCGGGCCAAACAAGGCCAACTGTGGCTTGAGGCAGGGTCGATGTCAAAGGCAGAGTTTAGCCAAGTCAGGTCAGATGTTTCAGCACCAAGATACTCATTCCCCAGTTTTTTATATCTGCTACCCGCTTACCTTAACAGATCAACGAAGAATGAAGAATCGTCAGTACTGGTCAGTAGACTAAATCAGGGCTCTACTAAATATTTGGGTTGATAAAAATGTGCAACGTCAGATCGACAGCATCTGCTGAAGTGTGTAAATTGTTTCACAGTTTTTTGTTTTAATCACAGTTTTAGTCTTTTGACAAAAATGTCCTTTAAAATTTGTCAATATTTCGTCATGTCATTTTCATTCATTTTAGTGAGTTTTACTCTGACTAAAATGGCAGTCAACGAAAATATACTGTAGTTGATGTGCAAAAGGACAAAAAATTTGTCAGACTATAAGACCAAACTTTAATCAAATTTTCAAAACTTTAGGAAAAATGTATAAACATTTAATTTAAGCAAGATAGGCTATTTAAAAAATACTGCACAACTGTCCTTGCTGTGAAACCAGAGCCCCAAATAATTAATAAATAATTTTGCCGGTGTTCAGCACATTCAATTTACGCAGCTCAAGCAGGGAAATCCCCAACATACTGGATTATTAGATCAGATGAATCAATATCTAATTTCTTTTATAAACAGATATTTTGCTAGATGCTTATTCTTTTGTTTAAGCCTTGCATTGTTCATATCTTGCAGTAATATCTATTTTCTTGTCATATTTTCATCTTTAACAAAATTGTTTAATTATCATCATGATGCGTCTTTTTCATCTCGTATTTGTTAATGTTGACAAAATCACACACGCACACACACAAAAACCTTTGTCAGTGATTTCGTTTATGAGATTAACACTGCTGCCGAACAAAGACGTGATTAAATATAGTCACCAAACTTGCCACGTTGTGTATCCAGCACACAACGGTACAGGTACGGGAATTTTTTGAAAAACAATTGCAGACACAGTACAAATCCATGTTTATTTCAAGGGCTAGCTAATCTCCTCTCCAGAGTCTGATACTTCAGCTTGAGTTTCCTTCTTGCTTGTGAAAAGGGTGGGGTGTGTGACATTGGCACCAGAGCAGCATATTAAGGGCGGGTTTTAGGGCAATGCTGTGGGGCTATTGGCCTGATGGTGGGAATGCAGATCGATTTTGGTCTCGCGGCTCAAGGTCCGAGGCTATTGGCCCCGGCTGGCCAGTTGACAGCACTGGCTCGATAGTGGAAAAGCAGCTACTGTGATGCCTACATCAGTGAAGGAGTATTCAATTAAAGTTCCAAAAGGGTCCAGTCTAGACATTACCTTCCCACTAATGTCGGGACAATAATAACTTGTATTATTTCGTAGCCATACTGACTACTGACAATAACTATGTTTCCATCCAAGGATTTTTTGCGAAAAAAGTTTTAGCGCATCAAAATAAAGCTGATGGAAACGCAAATTAATCGCTAAAATTTCACGTGTCGACACGTTTTTCCGTTTAACTCTATGCGCATAAACTCTGTCGATACTTCAAATGTTGCGAAAAACTAGTTTGGTAACATTTTGTCAAGAAAATTTGCATAAACACAAAAATGTAGTCACATGATGACAGAATTTACCCCAATCATTAGCCTATGTTACATCTTTGAAAGCCAATTTATTGTACGTGATTATGGATTGATCTTAATGGCATATAGATCCGATGCTGCAAACATGACACTTCCAGGAGAGCCAACACAAATATCTCGTATCATGCACATCGTCAAGTGCACGGAGGACAAATTAATGGCCACTGTTTGTGATTAATTTAATTGCAGTAGCCATCCATTTATTTATTAAAGTTGCTTTTCCACACCATTCAAAATAATAGACACCAGTCATGGAATTAGCCCATAATACAAAAAACATATCATTTCTGTGCACAAAGATGTTTTAAATTAAAAATACACAATACTAGGAGAAAAGTATCAGTGTGTTTTTTTTAAACACTAACAGCCCAATTCTATAAAATTATTGTTTAGCTTACTTTAGAAAAAATGCCGGCAAAATTCCTTGTATTAAATTAAATAAATTACCAAACGAATAAAGCATTAAATAAATAAAATTAATTACCAAACAAAAAAATTATATTGTTAGGCCTATACACTTGCCTTTTCTTTACACAAACTTAAATTAGCCTTCATCCTGTTCTGTAGATGAAAAAAGTCATCTGAATGACATTCTCAGAATGTTCTACACTTTTTTCAAGACTATAAACTATCAGAACTAGGTTATTTGTCCAATGCTGAGGTAACTGTCAGAAAACAAGCTTTTGAAAATTTAAAACCTTTTAAATATTTTAAATCTAACCCTCTTTACCTTGGATCGCATTTGCTGAGCTTCTTCAGGAAATGTAAATTGCATTATGACGCTAAAATGTTCAGTTGGTCATTAAAAGTTGCTGGACACATATGCAGGATATAATGCAGTTGTTCCTATTGAATATCAGGAATGTATCATATGTAAACCCTGATATTACGCTGCAAAAATTTTTCTTTGATAGCTGTGCACACAGCATATACGCATCGATGGATGGTCCTTATACTAAGACTGAAAGTTTCCCCCACTACTTGGTGCAGGTTGCCAGCTTGAAAAGACTAACCAAAACTTATGCAACACAGTGTTTATTTTAGGCATAACGTCATCACGCACACCATTTTTATTGATAAAAGGCCATTTCAATGGAAACGGGCAGAAGACGGCAAATTTAGTGATTTTTTTTTTTTTTTTTTTTTTACACATTTTCACTTTGTTGATAACAAAATAGTGTAAAAAGTGGATGGAAACTAGGCTAATGTGTAAGAAATGGTAGCAATAGTCCTTTGTAAAATAAGAAAAATAAAAATAAATCCTAAACAGTCAAAAAAGTATCTTAATAACTAGGCAAGCATAAGGACATTGTGGGCCCTGAGACAACCAATGTAGTGGAGTATGGAGGTCGGGATCTTCTACCGTTTATAAATATATATATTTGAGGCCTTGTGACTGAGGAAAGATACAGTATGGAGGTTCTTGGTAAACCACTGAGAGAAAATGTAAATTAGGTAATGTAAAAGTCTGAATGGACCATTTCTATATTTTCCTTAAAATGCGAATCTACTAAAAACAAACAAACAATGTACATCAAAATAGTGCCGTTTAAAAATATTGTTTGCTATAGTTAAGAATAAATGGACTGACTATCTAATAATGGAAATGTTCTAATCATAAGCAGAGAACTCGTAATTTCAATGTTTTGGTTGTCTATCCTTGCCATCCATGCCAGAGATGATGACAACAAAAATCTCTTTGTTTCTTATCAAAAGGCTTGTAATATGCTGATAATAAAGCCAGTGTTTCCCCTATATGCATTTTGCAGTGGTGGGATTTCACATGGTTTATTTAATATTCTTGAAGCAACATAACGCTTGCCAGCCCCAGTCAGCTGTGCGCTTTCTACATGGCGAAAGAGACACACACACACACAAATACACGCACATACTCAAAACACTCGCTTCAGTTTAAGTGGCCCGCAAGCTCATTTCTTAATTGTAGGATGGCAGGGGATCGCAACGTTTCACTGAACAATCAGTTAGCGCTTTCCTCGTGAATATTAATGAGCCTTCCCCTGTCATCTGTATGTTTTGTAGCGCATTTTGCTCGCTTCAAAAGCAGAATGAAACAGCGTTACACGGATCAATTAATCAACACCGCACAATCATGGATAAAGCAGCATGAGCACAGAGCAGGTGCGGTAATTCGCGGACAGGTCTCAACCGCACAGACTATTTTAAATGTGCTTTTGAACCAGTGAGATTTGCAGCAGGAATTGCAACACCCGTTTGAATGTGGTACAGAATTGTCTGTTGCAAAACTCGGTCTCGGTGATAAAACTAGTTTAAAACAAACAGCCCCCACATTCTAAATGACACACAAAAAAACAGGAGAAAATATAAATTAAAAAACTTACAAAAATGTGAATTTACTGTAGTAACACTAAATGTACTCTATTAACTATGGCAGAAAAAGTTTCTAAATGTATTTCGAATGCTGTTTATTCATTACAAAAATGCCATAGTTCTTTATAAAGAACCCATAGTTACTAATCATGGTAGTGAGGAGCCACGCATGGTTTTACCTAAGGTTGGATTAATCAAATTTGATTTTCAATTACAATTTTGGCTTCCAACAATTATGAAAACAAGATAATCAAGATAAAATAATTATTGTGCCGCATTCCGTTTCGCAATGAAACATGCTGGGATTATATATCTATAAAACATCCTTTATTAAAGCTCAAATAATAAGGAAGCGGGTTATGAAAATAAACTCAGAAACTGACATTTCTCTGTGTGGTCAGCGCAGTGTCTATGAGTTGCGTGAAGTGACCAGGGAAGAGACTGAATCTTCTCCCGGTTGATGTACACTCTGGTGCGGGGACACTCGCACACGTTTGCTGCAGCTAGATTATAATGTGATGGCTCGCGACATAGTGAATCATAATATGTGTGTCACGTTCACTGTGTGTATCTTATCATGAAGAAAATCGGTGATATGCAGCTCTTTTAAGAAGAGAAAGTTTGTATTTGGTGAATTAAAGATTGATCGAAGTGAACAAAGGTGAGAGAGTGTAGTCTTAGCCCATTATACACTGGAACAAAATACGCTTTTGATTAGTCCTTTTTGGCTTGTTTTCCGGCATAATATCTAAGGGGGCTTTCACACTGGGCACGTTTGCTGTGGTCCGATTCTGAGTGTGATTGTTCCTGGTGCCCCCGCAGCGTTGGTCTGGTTTCACACTCACTTGATTCTATCAAACCCCGGTCCATTTGCGTTCATCTTACGTCATCACAAACACGCATGGAGAACACAACGCGACTCATCATACTTTTTGTTTTTTGTTATTTTGGTGCCATTATGCACAGCAGAGTGAACGACAACTGCGTATATGTGCGCTTCATGGCGTAACCCATCAGATGTCCAGGGGAAGGCGGCTTGCTGCTGCTCGCAAACGGCGTTTTTTGAGGAGACAGCTGATTGCAAGGAATTCATTTGCATCTTTGTTTACACTGCATGCTTGCATTCGTGTCCAAGGTAAAGTTATCGCCACTGTCATCTCCTATTATACCCTGCATTTATAACCTAAAATAGTATTTATATATTGTATTTATAAGGTGTATAGATAGACAGATAGACAGACAGACAGTATTTATAGTGTTGATTGTACTTGTATGACATTGTGGTGTCATTACTTTTTTGGGACTTTCAAGAATGTGTGGATCCTCGTGTGTTGTCGAAACTAATGATATCGTCATCTGCTAAAATGCATGCGCAGGTTAATTTACTTCCTGAATGAGTGCGCACCCGAGTCCGAGTTGCTTTCACATTCACGCGAATCGAGCTACAGTTCCATTGCAACCGAACTCAGACCACCTCCTACAGGTAGTTTCGGGTTCAGTACCGCGGTGTACTCTCGCATGACAGCTTTCACATTACCAATTTTTCATGCGAATTGTGCTCTGTTTCGAACTAAACTGCCAGTGTGAAAGCACCCTTAAACTCCTTTAAAACAACATACATTTACTTTAGGAGCTATACTGCAGAAGAAAAAAATGTATCGTAGAATGTTGAATACAATATTTAATAAGGGCTCGACATTAACGCTTGTCCAGGACAAGTGGATTTTTGAAGGGGCAAGTGAAAGAGTATTTGCCCAACCGAACAAGCAGACTGATTAAAACATCAATAACGAAAAATAACCAGCTATATTTGTGATAGCCTAGGCCTGTGTCACTATTATTCTGCTGTTGAAAGTAATCCAGAGCAAGCAATTTTATAATTCGCTAGCGATCTAGTAACAGCTGTGCCCTGCTTGATTGACAGATGGCATGTGTGTGCTGAACAAGCACGTGTTCCAAAAATGTTCGTGCTAATGTGCACCTGAACGGTCAAATACATTTCAAAAGTCCTCCAAAATGCCCGTCTTGGTGAGGTATTCATGTAAACACAGAGAGTGATGTCTAAAGTGAATGTAAACGGCAGAGAAAAAAATCTGATTTGTATTAAAATGTAGGACTTGTAAGTATAAATGTAAGTTAATAGACCTGCTGCCGTCTAGTGTAGTGTGTCATTATAATAATCAAACAACCATAACAAGAAAACACTCACTGCTCTTGACTGGCTAACTTTAATAGCTTTAAAAAGTACTAAAGTGCACCTATTATGATTTTTAAACGTGCCTAATTTTGTTTTAAAGGTCTCATTCAATAGATTTACATGCATCCAAGGTCAAAAAACACTTTAATTTGCTCATAATTTAAATTGCAGCATTACCTTTTTTCCCCCAGTGTCAAAAACGACTCCTCCAATGATCCGTTCTAAAAGATTCATTCTAAACTCCTCCTTTCAGAGATCCTACACTGCTCTGATTGGTCAGATGTTCCAGTCTGTTGTGATTGGTCTACCGCTTACAGCGCGTGTCGGAAAGGAAACGCCCACTAGCATATCAGAGTTTCAGCTCCGTCTGAAAAAATGTCTGTTTTACCTTACCAATTTGAGCCCGAGTCTGATAGTGATACATCGGAAGATCAACACGAACCACCATCGCAAGCGCGATGAGAACAGGACGTTTCTCTGTGGTAAGTTTATATGTAGTTTGACAATAACGTGAGTTAGCCGGTTAGCAGAGGCTAACAGCTAACAGGCTAACAGCCTGCACTGGCTGTACATGTAAACAGACCACAGGCGGGTTTTTTGTTACCAAATTATGTAGGTTAGTACAGGAAGTAAGTCTGGAATTACTAACGACTCGTTTCAGGTGTTCAGAATAGGTTCTTTCTTTTGGGTGTCAATAACTCCATATTTTGTGCACTTTGATTTTTGAAACTTTGCAGACTTTTTTACATTCACAAACAGCTATATAACACACTACATGAAAGATAATATTTGAAAAACCATAATAGGTGCTCTTTAATGTATTATAATCATACATTGAAGACCAGTAGTAGTTTTATGTTGCATTTCATTCTGAATGTTTACTTGCATACTTGATAGCCCACTGCTGTTAAAAACTTTTAAAGCTGTTAAAAAAAGCACTGAATTTTTTTAATTTGCATTTTTTGTTCTATTATTTTTAATCTATTTCTATTCATTGCTGTTTTTTATTGTTATTTTATTACTGACTGTTTATTAGTCTTGAATAATTACTTAAGAACTTGAAACCATTCTTCCATAATAAACATAAATCAAATCAAATCAAATCCAATCACTTTATTGTCACTCAACCATATACACAAGTGCAACAGTGAGTGAAAGTCTTGGGTGCAGTTCCAAGCAACATAGCAGTCATGACTGTGATGAGACATATACCATTTACAATAAACATCAGATTTACACACAATTTACATATCTAATATCCACATAATTACACACAACACAATATACAAATATACAAATAATAATATACAACGTACAGTGTATAATACAATATAGAATACACACACAATATAGAATACACAGTATACAATAAAAAAACAGTATATATATAAAATATACAGTAGGTTGTATTGTGCTGTATTGACATTCAGGCGGTCGGTTGATAGTCAGTTGCCAGTGTGTTGTTAAGAGAGAATATAATTTATGACAGTCTAGTGTGAGATTAATAAAGTGCAGTGCTGATGTATATTGATCGTGAGAGATCAAGAGTTCAAAAGTCTGATTGCTTGGGAGAAGAATCTGTCATGGAGTCGGCTGGTGCTGGTCCTGATGCTGCGATACCACCTGCCTGATGGTAGCAGTGAGAGCAGCCCATGGCTCGGGTGGCTGGAGTCTCTGATGATCCTCTGAGCTTTTTTCACACACCGCCTGGTATAGATGTCCTGGAGGGAGGGAAGCTCACCTCCGATGATGTGTCTGGCAGTTTGCACCACTCTTTGCAGGGCTTTGCGGTTGAGGGCGGTGCTGTTGCCGTACCAGGTGGTGATGCAGCCAGTCAGGATGCTCTCTACAGTGCTGGTGTAGAACCAAGTGAGGATGTGGTGGTTCATTCCAAACTTCCTCAGCCATCTCAGGAAGAAGAGGCGCTGGTGAGCCTTCTTCACAATGGCCTCAGTGTGGACGGATGTGATGTGGACACCGAAGAACTTGAAGCTGCTGATTCTCTCCACTGGTGCTCCATTGATGGTGATGGGGCTGTGTTCTCTGTCTTTTCTCCCAAAGTCCACCACAAGCTCATTGGTCTTACTGATGTTGAGGGAGAGGTTGTGCTCCTGACACCAGTGTCTCAGAGTGTGCACCTCCTCTCTGTAGGCTGTTTCAATGCATGGGTGCTACCAGAGCAGGTGCACCATTTTCAATGGGCCCTTTGAGGGCGCAAATAAACAGTGATGTGGCACAGGCTGAAATTGAGTTTGACACCCCTGTTTTAAGCTATTCCTCGACCAATATGTGTTAATACGGGTCCAGCGTTGCAGGCTTGTGGATGCGCGCACAACAGCACCACTGCTGAAAAAAATTCTTGGGGAAACACTGAAAGCTAATTTTAAATAATTTGTCTAAATGCGCTCTGGAACCACAATAAATTGTCCTGTCACAAACCTGGCTTGATTGAACCGCCGGAGACATATCAGACACATGAAGATTGTTTTACTGTGCTTCAGTGTGTTTTAGCAAAAGATGCATAGATCCATCTATATTGATGCTCACTGTTTGTCTCTGCTACGGTCTACTGTCATTAAAATAACCTGCAGCTCTTCTAAGTGGCACATCATGTCGTAGGCTGGGGGAGAGTGGCAACGCATGCAGAGCACAAAAGGGCATAAATGTAGCGTGTTCGGTGCTAGAGCAAAATATTTTAGGATACAGCACTGAAAGATCAGTGCTATCTAAGCTCCAGAGCTTTTGCAGTGTACACAGCTCCATTGTTTTGCCACACTTTTCACTTAAAGTGTAGAAACGTGAGATGGGGCAACCAATGTCATGATGTCTCGCAGTCCAGATGAAACCAATCCAGGGTTCGGACCCCGACTGCGGTCCATTAATTTGTGACCGCTGCTCTAGTGAGTAGGTGACCTTCCTCTCAAGCTGCAGCAAGCATGCGAGAGGGATGAGCACCTCCGTGCGAAAAAGTGCATCAGCCGGGTGCATTTTCAAACTCTGCCCTTTTGGGTCACTTCACACAAATCATAGAAGCAGCTCTGACCGCACAGAGAAATGCCAGTTTTGTAGTTTGTGCTCATTTATATGACTTCCTTTTTATTTGAACTTTAATAAAGTATGCATTAAAGATATAATGCTGGGTTGTTTGCTGGGTTGTTTCCTTTAAAGATGCTCTGACATGCAAGATTTGCTTCAGCAGAACACCAGCTCCAGCACCATTTGATTTCACGACGACACTGCTTTTGTATTTACTTATTTTGTATAATTCCCTCATACTTGCCGATCTACATCACCATAAGCTGTTTGGAAAGCTTGGAGTGCGTCTCACTGAGCCGCACCACGGACCGCACTAAATGCAGCTCTTGAAGAGCCCATGTAGATTAACCACTTCTGAAATGGACTTGAAGCTTTGTGCCATCTGCGGAGGTTCATGCCAAACTCCCACGAAAATATAAACTAAATTATTTTATCGAATGCAAAGTGCTCCGGTTTAAATTTCATATAACAATCGTTTAATTGCAAATGTTATTGTCAAACATGCAGTGTTAAGTGACACAGAGGAGCCTGAGATGATGGAATGAAGAAACACAGAATCTCAAAAGTCTTTCTTCATGTGAAATAAGGGCTTGTGGGATTAATCGGAGAGCCTCAAAGTAACATGTGAAAATGAAGAATTTTAGAGATAAATATTTTACTATTGCATATTTTAATATAATATAGTATAAATATATTATAATATAATAGCTATTCAGTTTGGCTGGGTTCCAACAACAACAGTGTACAACAGTGAAAATGCACCTCTTGATGCAATATGAGGTAAACACAACCGTTAATGAATGTAATCAGCATTTCATCATCAGCGCAACGTGTGGCCCAATTCTTCTAGCCGCGCTTACCCTGAATGCGCAGTATGCCCATGTGCCCGTAATTATTTGCACTAATTAGTGGGTTCACAAGGTGACAACACTCACAGTCGAGCCATTGCTGTCACAAAGAAGCACTACACTGTCAGAAAAAAGGGTACGGTTGGGGTCCATTTGTGATCACATAGGGTACAGCTTATGTGGTTGTACTCTCACTGGGACAAAGTTACACCTTAAGGTACTAATATGTACCCTTTAGGGATAGATAAGGTACAAATACATTTCTGTCCATAACAGGGTCCATGTATGTACCATTTCCCCCAAAAGAGGCACAAAATACTGTGATCAAGTGATTTGCCTGGTGGGAATGTGGTGGTTCAAGGCTGCCAAAGCCAAACCCTTCAAGTGCACGAAATTCACTTCATTGTCCAATACGTGATCTCAACAATTAAAAAAAATGCAACTGAAAATCACCCAACACCAACATAAACTTAAATAATAATTGATAAAAATAAAATGTTATACAGTAAAATAGTTCATGTTCTCTGGTCACATACAACAGGTGAAAAAAAAAAAAATAATACATATCTGACCTCTTGATTTTAGTGTTTATATTTAGAGCGTCAAAATGATTATTATTATTTATTTTTTTTTACATATAAAACAAATGAATTAAATTAAATTACAAACAGGTTTATCCCAGTTTATGCCATTTTATCCCATATAATTTATTCAAAGGAAGAGTGCAAACTTATGCACAATTAATACAAACTTTTTTAAACAAGAAAAACTTGTTACACAACACAGTGTAGGGCTTTATTCAAATTCATCCAATGGGATTGATTCACCGCGCGTGCTGTGCATGGGAAGTTTGAGATGTGCACGTACCGACGCTCGCAACATGATAATGGATCTCTGACTGTCGATGGAGGATCTTCTCCTCAAGTTAAAAGAACCTGGAAGACACTGAATAATCACATAAATTCAGAGGTACATTTAAATTTAAGTGTTGTTATAGTCGGTATTTCGTGTATTTGTCCAATTGTTGTGTTTGTAGGTAGTCATTTTCGTTGACGTGTTCGCATGCTAACCATATTTGCTCTACTGCCAAAATACTTAATTATACAGGCGCTTGAGAAAGCCAACATATTGTTTTCCTACTTCAGTTTAGTACGGAATAATTGACGATTATTGTATTGGTAAATGCACTGCAGCCGATACGCCTCAGGTTTGCATTCATTTTCAATAATTCGACGCTTGAGACAATCATTCCACTTATAGCAAAGCTAATACACCTCAAGACTTTTTTTGTCATGTCGAACTGATTTCTTGCACCACGTATTTAGCATGTTACAGTACGTGTCCACTGGCATAGAAGAAATCCACTCAAAGCCGCTCACCACGCCAGAGAGCTGGTGCTTTAGGCCGGAGTACAGCAAGTGTGTATCGGCTATGATTGTTTTTCGTCGACGAGCAATAATATCATTTTTAAAATGCGCGATTACAGTTGGAAAGATGCCAGCGTTAATTCCGAATGCCCAAAGTATTAAAAAACTTTTATAACACGTTTGCTTCCCCAGCCACAGTACAGTACTCTCACAATAATTCCAAGTATTATGACATTTATTGCCTGTAATCCTTGATTAAGCTTATGTTTCTCTGTCTTTGTTAGCATACTCGGCACCAATCTCTTGGAGCGTGTACCTCTGATTCTCGAGGAGGAGAGGAGTAAGGAGAAATTTGGGCACAATCATACAGTCTGAAGAAGCAAAGAGCCTGTCACAGGTCTGTGTCAGGGGTAAGTGGATTGTTGTAGTAGAACACATTAGCTAGCCAAGTGCACAATAGTGTTTTACAGGACATCTATTTTAAGTCTTCATTTTTATTTATATATTGCTTTTCACAATACATATAGCTTCTAATCATTGATAGCATTAACACTCTTTATAACTGAAGAGTAACAGTGCATCTTTGAGTAGTTGCAAAATTTAAGTTCAGATAGGGAAAATTGTTTGTACATTTGAGATTTAACAAATATTTTCCTCAGCACTTTTTATTTGGCTCCAACAGGATTTTGCCATCATTCATGTGGATGTACCTTTAAAGGACATGTAAATATTTTGCATGTACTGTATGGCAAGATGCTACCAGATACCTTGGTTGTTTAAGACCAGATGCAGCAAACTTTTTCATGGCAGACAAGGAAGTTAGAAGATGGAATGAATGGTGGACAAAAACTCTCCAGTGTAAGTAATATCACAGATAATGTAATGTCAATTCTCAGCTTAAAATACATGTTTGATTTCAGTGTAGCATGTGGAACAGCAGGTTAGAATTACATTGTAAAGACAAGGGGGACATGAAAATGAGAGGGGCACATAATTTTTCTGTAACCTGGCCATTTTAATATTGCTGAAAAGTTGTTGAATCGTTTACCCAAAAAAGGAAAATTCTGTCTTTTACTCTCCCTAATGTAATTTCAAACCAACATGACTCTTTTCTTCTTTGTTACACAAAATGTGAATTTCTGATGGCAGGACATAAACCACAGTAGAAGTATTTGAAATAAATGGTGCAATGTATTCCAAGGTTTCTGTAGTGATATGATCACTTTGATGAACAGAACATAATTTAAGTTGTTATTTACTATCAAATTAAAGCAATAAAGCACTGAAAACCTCACTGGTTCTCACTGCATCCTGTGAACAAACTTGGAATATATTGTAAGTAGCATTGATTACTTAAACTGTAAAAATTCAATATTTGAATTGCTCCTGTTTGAGTTGTTTTTTTATATTGATAACATAACCTTGAAGGGATGTTGCAAGCTGCTGGCACCCTTCATGATATAATATTGGGATGAGACTTTAATCTTTTGATGGACTCAGTCCTTGATCATAGTGAAGCAAAATGTGTAAGCCCCCTAGAGCAACACTGACACTTCACAGGATGTGTAAAAATCTTGGTCATATATATTTGGAGTCTTTTGAACCCATCTGGTAGGGACTATACATTCTTTTCATCAGTCCATAAGATTTATTCTAGAAAATATTTTTTTTTTTAATATATATATATATATATATATATATATATATATTTAAGTCCCTCATTTCATCTGTTGTTGATTGTTCAATTGGAAACATTTTAGTCTCAGATCACGCCCTGGTGAGTTTTGAGGTGCTGCCACATACAGAGAAAAAGAAATCATATAGTTGGCGCTCTATACAAGATGGCGCCACAGATGGCCGCCTCGGTGTGTAGCTCTTCAGTTCTTTTGTTGTTTTTGTTTGTTTGTCCTGTGTTTAGTAATATTTTTCCAGTCAGTTTTACCAGGGATGAACTGCTGAACATTCGGCAGCATATACCAGACAACCTTTTCCTGGTTTTTGAATATTCAGACGTTTTGCTGGATACTTTAGTTGGAGGCGCGGCTGTGTTGTTGGGAGACGCAGGCGAGGGAGACAAGCAGGCGCGCTGGTCAGGCTCCGTCGGCATGGCTTTCGAACAATGCTGCCGAGCATTCATCTAGCAAATCTCCGCTCTCTTCCTAACAAAACAGACAAACTACATCTCCTCACCCATACAAACAAGGACTTTTCAAACTCTGCTGCCTTGTGCTTCACAGAAACCTGGCTGAGTGAAGCCATTCCAGACAGCGCGTTACATCTGCCGGGCTTTCAGCTGTTCAGAGCAGATCGCATCGCTTACTTAACGGGGAAAATGAGAGGCGGTGGAACATGCTTTTACATCAATGAAAGTTGGTGTACAGATGTAACAACGTTAGAGAGGATGTGCTGTCCTAATTTGGGAGTGCTCTTTATTAACTGTAAGCCATTCTACTCGCTGCGGGAGTTTTCCTCATTTATTCTGGTGAGTGTGTATATTGCGCCAAATGCGTGTGTGAACACAGCGCTGCAACAGCTGACTGATCAAATCACAGACA
Source organism: Myxocyprinus asiaticus (assembly GCF_019703515.2). Taxonomy (NCBI): domain Eukaryota; kingdom Metazoa; phylum Chordata; class Actinopteri; order Cypriniformes; family Catostomidae; genus Myxocyprinus; species Myxocyprinus asiaticus. The sequence continues at coordinate 35,926,768 of NC_059352.1, read as the reverse complement.
CAGAACAACAATACCCGGACTCAGTTATTATTATTCTTGGGGATTTTAACAAAGCAAATCTCACACCTGAACTGCCCAAATACAAACAGCACATTACATGCCCCACCAGAGACAAGAACATACTGGATCATTCTTACACAACAATAAAAGGATGCATATCGCTCTGTCCCTAGAGCAGCTTTGGGACTCTCTGATCACTGTCTGGTTCATCTTCTTCCGACCTACAGGCAGAAATTAAAATCAACCAAGCCAGAAGAAAGGACTGTAAAGAGATGGACCAATGAAGCAGAGCTGGAACTACAAGCCTGCTTCGATTGCACAGATTGGAGTGTTTTTGAAGCTGCAGCCACAGACCTGGACGAGCTCACAGATACTGTTACATCATATATCAGTTTCTGTGAGGATATGTGCATTCCTACTAGGACTTATTTAAAGTTCAACAACGACACACCGTGGTTTACAGCAGAGCTCAGGCAGCTTCGTCAGGCCAAAGAGGATGCTTACAGGGGTGGGGATAAAGTCTTGTACAATCAGGCCAGGAACACACTGAACAAGGAAATCACAGTGGCTAAAAGTAGATACTCTGAGAAGCTGAAAAACAAGTTTTCAGCTTGCGACCCTGCATCAGTGTGGAGTGGCATGAAACAACTCACAAATTACAGGACTCTTACCCCCAACCCTGTGGTGGACCAACAACTGGCTGATGACCTGAATGTGTTCTACTGCAGATTTGAAAGGCCTAGTCTCACACCCCATACCCACTCTGATCTTCACTTCATACAAACACCTCCTGCAACCCCCCTCCTGCTACTCAACCTGCACTTAAGATCTGTGAAGATGATGCGAGTCGGGTCTTTCGGAAACAAAAGACGAGGAAAGCTTCAGGCCCATATGGCGTCTCACCAGCGTGTCTTCGATCCTGTGCTAACCAGCTGGCCCCCATCTTCACACAGATCTTCAACAGATCACTGGAGCAGTGTGAAGTCCCAAGCTTCAAACGCTCAATCATTATTCCTGTCCCAAAGAAACCAAAAATCACAGGACTTAATGACTACAGACCTGTCGCCCTGACGTCTGTGGTCATGAAATCACTTGAGAGACTGGTGTTGGCCCACCTGAAGAACATCACTGGACCCTTTCTATATCCCCTTCAATTTGCTTATCGAGCAAACAGGTCTGTGGATGATGCTGTCAACATGGGATTGCATCATATCCTGCAACATCTGGACAGACCAGGGACATACGCAAGGATACTTTTTGTGGACTTCAGTTCGGCTTTCAACACCATCATCACAGCTATACTCCAGAATAAATTACACCAACTCTCTGTTCCCTTGTCTATCTGTCAGTGGATTACCAGCTTTCTGACGGACAGGCAGCAGCTTGTGAGACAGGGGAAACTCACTTCCAGCACCTGTACAATCAGCACTGGTGCCCCCCAGGGATGTGTGCTCTCCCCAATACTCTTCTCCCTCTACACCAATGACTGCATCACCAAGGACCCCTCTGTCAAACTCCTGAAGTTTGCAGACGACACCACTGTCATCGGCATTATCCGAGATGACGATGAGTCTGCATACAGAAGGGAGGTTGAACAGCTGGCTGTCTGGTGCAGTCAAAACATCCTTGAGCTGAACATGCTCAAAACGGTGGAGATGATTGTGGACTTTAGGAGGAACACCCTAACACTGCCCCCCCTCACCATTCTAAACAGCACTGTGGCAGCAGTGGAGTCATTCAGGTTCCTGGGCACTACCATCTCACAGGACCTGAAGTGGGAGACACACATTGACTCCATTGTGAAAAAGGCCCAGCAGAGGTTGTACTTCCTTCGCCAGCTGAGGAAGTTCAACCTGCCACAGGCGCTGCTGATACAGTTCTACTCAGCAGTCATTGAGTCTGTCCTCTGAACTTCAATAACAGTCTGGTTTGGTTCAGCTAAGTAATCAGACATCAGAAGACTACAAAGGACAGTTCGGACTGCTGAGAGGATTATTGGTTGCCCCCAGAGTGAGGAAAAGGGCTGGAAAAAAATCACTCTGGACCCCACTCACCCTGCCCATTACCTTTTTGAACAGTTGCCTTCTGGCTGACGCTTCAGAGCTCTGAGCACCAGAACCGTCAGGCACAGGAACAGTTTTTTTCCCTCAGGCTATCCATCTCATGAACAGTTAAAATTGCCCCACTGAACAATAACTATGTGCAATACACAGTTTAGACTTTTTTATATTTATCCAACACATCCAACCTCTTCTGCCATTTCATTCCTCTGAAAAAAAAATACATTTGCACTGTACATAACTGATTTGTATTTGCACTGTACATAACAGATTTGTATTAGATTTCACTACATATGTGTATGTATGTGTGTACGTATGTGTATAATTAAAATATAATTTTTATTTATTTATTATCATCTATGTCTTGCTGCTGTTTTTGTATTGTTGTACACTGGAAGCTCCTGTCACCAAGACAAATTCCTTGTATGTGTAAGCACACTTGGCAATAAAGCTGATTCTGATAACAGTCAAATCTCTGTGGTCACTGGAGGCGCAGGCGCGATCACTTGACTTTTTCCCTGATAACAGTGTATAACATTTCTGGTCATACAGATTAAGAGTAAGACATCATTCGAAACTATAAAGGGTTTACTTTTATTTGTGTACACTCACAATAACAGCAAAACTTTGTGGATGCGCTTTCTGCCATCTCCGTCTCCGTGAACTTCTGTCTGGAGCATGTCACAAAAATGAACCAAAACTCAGCGTATACAGGTGCATCTCAATAAATTAGAATGTCGTGGAAAAGTTCATTTATTTCAGTAATTCAACTCAAATTGTGAAACTCGTATTAAAAAAATTCAATGCACACAGACTGAAGTAGTTTAAGTCTTTGGTTCTTTTAATTGTGATGATTTTGGCTCACATTTAACAAAAACCCACCAATTCACTATCTCAAAAAATTAGAATATTTTGACATGCCAATCAGCTAATCAACTCAAAACACCTGCAAAGGTTTCCTGAGCCTTCAAAACGGTCTCTCAGTTTGGTTCACTAGGCTACACAATCATGGGGAAGACTGCTGATCTGACAGTTGTCCAGAAGACAATCATTGACACCCTTCACAAGGAGGGTAAGCCACAAACATTCATTGCCAAAGAAGCTGGCTGTTCACAGAGTGCTGTATCCAAGCATGTTAACAGAAAGTTGAGTGGAAGGAAAAAGTGTGGAAGAAAAAGATGCACAACCAACCGAGAGAACCGCAGCCTTATGATTGTCCAGCAAAATCGATTCAAGAATTTGGGTGAACTTCACAAGGAATGGACTGAGGCTGGGGTCAAGGCATCAAGAGCCACCACACACAGGCATGTCAAGGAATTTGGCTACAGTTGTCGTATTCCTCTTGTTAAGCCACTCCTGAACCACAGACAACGTCAGAGGCGTCTTACCTGGGCTAAGGAGAAGAACTGGACTGTTGCCCAGTGGTCCAAAGTCCTCTTTTCAGATGAGAGCAAGTTTTGTATTTCATTTGGAAACCAAGCTCCTAGAGTCTGGAGGAAGGGTGTAGAAGCTCATAGCCCAAGTTGCTTGAAGTCCAGTGTTAAGTTTCCACAGTCTGTGATGATTTGGGGTGCAATGTCATCTGCTGGTGTTGGTCCATTGTGTTTTTTGAAAAGCAAAGTCACTGCACCCGTTTACCAAGAAATTTTGGAGCACTTCATGCTTCCTTCTGATGACCAGCTTTTTAAAGATGCTGATTTCATTTTCCAGCAGGATCTGGCACCTGCCCACACTGCCAAAAGCACCAAAAGTTGGTTAAATGACCATGGTGTTGGTGTGCTTGACTGGCCAGCAAACTCACCAGACCTGAACCCCATAGAGAATCTATGGGGTATTGTCAAGAGGAAAATGAGAAACAAGAGACCAAAAAATGCAGATGAGCTGAAAGCCACTGTCAAAGAAACCTGGGCTTCCATACCACCACAGCAGTGCCACAAACTGATCACCTCCATGCCACGCCGAATTGAGGCAGTAATTAAAGCAAAAGGAGCCCCTACCAAGTATTGAGTACATATACAGTAAATTAACATACTTTCCAGAAGGCCAACAATTCACTAAAAATGTTTTTTTTATTGGTCTTATGATGTATTCTAATTTTTTGAGATAGTGAATTGGTGGGTTTTTGTTAAATGTGAGCCAAAATCATCACAATTAAAAGAACCAAAGACTTAAACTACTTCAGTCTGTGTGCATTGAATTTATTTAATATACGAGTTTCACAATTTGAGTTGAATTACTGAAATAAATGAACTTTTCCACGACATTCTAATTTATTGAGATGCACCTGTACTTGCCTCGCAGACATGAGAAATGTGTCTATAGAAAGCTTGAACTATCTACACACATTAGCTGTTATGTTTTATTTAATTAATTTAATGTTGAAAAGGTTAGCTTTTTTAATTAAATATGCTATAAGTTGATAATTGTCATTTTCTTCAATCATCTAATTATTAGAACACCTAAAATATGTTGCTTGTGTGTTTGCTTCAGCCAGTGGAAGGCATGGTACAAGTGTATGTGTGCACATGATCAGGATGGTACCACCTCTGCCTCATTTTGAGCCAGGAAAAATCCTGAAAAGGCTAGCGTTCGACTGTACGCAGATGCTAAACGTTCACATCAAAACCAAAATATACACTGGGCTTAAGCCTCCGTTACTAATTAAAAATATTTTTTCGTTTTAACATTTTGGTAATTAGTAATCCTCGTATAGAAACACAATAAATAAATAGTTTATTTCTATTGGACTGTAAATCCATCTCTCCATGAATCTCTCTCTGTGCAACGTAGGCACTGTTTAGCGTGCATGCACACTCGCAAAGTTCCTAGGGCTGGGAATTGCCACAGACCTCCTGGTTTGATATTACAACGATATTTCCTAGCCGATTCAATATGTATTGCGATACTGTGATTCAGTAAGTATTGCAGTTTGATGTTTTGAACTTTAAGTCTTTTTTATCATAAAGAAATGTTTATTCAAGAACAGTTGTGTCTGAAATGCCAATTGTTTTTACTCAAAAGTAAAAAAGTTAGGGATGTGCAAAACTATCAATTTAAAATTACCAATGGACCAGTCAGTGCGTTGTCTGATCTAGGCGACTAGTTAGTGCAAAGGAACCCATGTATAAGACTGCATTACGTCCATTTGTATTCAACAAATAAAAATATACTATATATTATTAACTTATTAGACAAATTTTTGTTATTTTAGAATATAAAATATACAATGAATTATGATAGGCTAATACTATTATAACTTTGCAACATACAAATGGAGGCTAAATATTACACTTGTTCAAGAACCGTTGCTGGGACTGTTCTGAATTTACACAAATGACAATTCACCTGTAGTGCCAATGTCGTTGCATGTTATTTGCATATGCATCCTGAGATGGTCTGAGCTCCTATGCAGTGTTCTCATAGACAACAATATTCTTACAAATTGCTCCCAGATGACTGACAGAGTAAAAAAAGTGAGACCTCACAATTTCCGCAAGACAAGACAGCGTTGTGCACACTGGCGCCTAGTGTAAATGAACTTCTAATCAAAAAAGCAAATCAGACACGCATCGCCGGGATTTATTTTGTCTGTTCTTCAAAATATAATCAGGTGTGTTTCTTCAAGCACGCATCTTTGTGTCTAGCGGCATTTCTTGTCGACAGTTGTGGGTAAATGTGCGAAATTACCCAGCACTGCACATGAATACCCTGGCTGTTAGATTATAAATATTGTGGAGGGCACGACATGTAGTTCACGGCATCCAACAGTCTTTATTAAAGCAGTGTCAGACAGAATCTGCAGAGTGACTCCTGACAAATACTCTGCACAACATCTCAAATAAACTTTTGGATTATGCATAATAACAGGAACGTTAATCACAGCAGAGGATTTTGACATCCGACAGTCAACAAACTAGGGATGCACCGATCTGATACTGACGTTTTTAGATGGATCGGGTATCGGTCCGACGAGCCTGATCCAAATCCGATACTGTGTATTAGTCATGTTCGTTCCTCTCAAGCTCCAAAAATGACATAAAAGAACCATAAAAACACCACTGAAGTAGTTCATATGACTCGTGCATTTTATTCAAAGCAACTTGAAGATGTGCGATAGCTCTGTGAATCACAAAAGGCTGTGTTTAATAAGTAAATATATAATATGCAAGTGCAGCGCCAGCGCGTTATTGAATGGCGCTGCTCTGTTTACACACACACACTCGCGGCTATTTTTAGCCTTCACGCGCTGCGCAACATTTGAGCGCTACTCACGAAAACATCTCAGATGTAGATGCTCAATAGTTCGGTTCACTTATAATATGCATTTAGAATGGCGTCGGAGGTGCATTTTACCAGAATTTGAATAAGTGAATTAAACTACTGTGAACTTGCTAACAAACAGACACATACAGGACTTCCTGTAGAGTTCAGAATGTCAAAATAAAAAATTTTTTAGACTGGAATTACTGTTAATTTTGCTGCAGCACTATCCAGTAGACTAGTTAACAATAAAGTTTTTCTTAATAGTTTGTACATTTATATTGAAATAATGTGTAGTTAAAGGTTTGTGTTTCTTTAAATATAATTAGCATCACTCAGTGAGGTATAGATATTCTAAACTGATTATGAAAAAAACAACACTGGTATCAGATCGGTATCGGCTGATACTAAGATTTTAGATATCGGAATCGGAAGAGAAAACGTGGTATCGTGGCTGTAGCAGTGGTGCATTAAAGGACTAATTGTAAAGAATTAAAGAGACAAAACATCTCCGAGAGAAAACCCTGTTAATGTGGAACTCTGCACAAATATAGCTTCCTATATTTATCTAGTAGTCATTGTAGCATTAAGATAAACATGTATTTTTTTTTAGTAAATAAAAATAATCTATTTTTCATCAGGGAGACGATTTTAAAATCATTTGGTTCAAGAATCACGATTTGTATTTTGTTCCCAGCCCTATTGTTCCCACAATATTTATTATTATAGTGCCATTTCACAATTCCTGACATTTAATCATAAAAAACATTCCCAGTTAGTATCACTACTTTATTTTAAAAATGTTAAATGTCAGAATAATAGTAGAGAGAATGATTTTTTTTTTTTTTTTAATCACATTCCCCAGTGGGTCTGAAGTTAACATACACTTTGTTAGTATTTGGTAGCATTGCCTTTAAATTGTTTAACTTGGTTCAAACATTTTGGGTAGCCTTCCACAAGCTTCTCACAATAGGTTGTTGGAATTTTGGCCCATTCCTCCAGACAGAACTGGTGTAACTGAACAGAACTGGTCAGGTTTGTAGGCCTCCTTGCTCGCACATGCTTTTTCAGTTCTGCCCACAAATTTTCTATCAGATTGAGGTCAGGGCTTTGTAATGGCCACTCCAATACCTTGAATTTGTTGTCCTTAAGCCATTTTGCCACAACTTTGGAGGTATGCTTGGGGTCATTGTCCATTTGGAAGACCCATTTGCGACCGAGCTTTAACTTCCTGGCTGATGTCTTGAGATGCTGCTTCAATATATCCATATAATTTTCCTTCCTCATGATTCCATCTATTTTGTGAAGGGAACCAGTCCTTCCTGCATTAAAGCACCCCCACAACATGAAGCTGTCACCCCCATGCTTCACAGTTGGGATGGTGTTCTTCGGCTTGCAAGCTTCACCCTTTATCCTCCAAACATAACGATGGTCATTATGGCCAAAAAGTTAAATTTTTGTTTCATCAGACCAGAGGACTCCAAAAAGTAAGATCTTTGTCCCCTTGTGCACTTGCAAACTGTAGTCTGGCTTTTTATGGTGGTTTTGGAGCAGTGGTTTCTTACATGCTGAGCAGCCTTTCAGGTTATATTAATACAGGACTTGTTTTACTGTGGATATAGATACTTATCAACCTGTTTCCTCCAACATCTTCAAAAGTCCTTTGCTGTTGTTCTGGGATTGATTTGCACTTTTCACATAAAACTACGTTCATCTCTAGGAGACAGAATGCATCTCCTTCCTGAGCGGTATGATGGCTGCGTGGTCCCATGGTGTTTATACTTGCATACTATTGTTTGTACAGATGAACATGGTACCTTCAGGCATCTGGAAATTGCTCCCAAGGATGAACCAGTCTTGTGGAGGTCCACAATTGTTTTCTGAGGTCTTGGCTGAATTCTTTTGATTTTCCCATGATGTCAAGCAAAGAGGAACTGAGTTTGAAGGTAGGCCTTAAAATACATCCACAAGTACACCTCCAATTAGCCTATCAGAAAGTAATTGGCTAATTGACTAAAGGCTTGACATAATTTTCTGGAATTTTCCAAGCTGCTTAAAGGCACAGTTAACTTTGTGTATGTAAACTTCTGACCCACTTGATTTGTGATATAGTCAATTAAAAGTGAAACAATCTGTCTGTAAACAATTGTTGGAAAAATTACTCATGTCATGCACGAAGTAGATGTCTAAAACGACTTGCCAAAACTATAGTTTGCTAATATGAAATATGTGGAGAGGTTAAAAAATGAGTTTCAATGACTTCAACCTAAGTGTGTGTAAACTTCTGACTTCAACTGTATACATTTAACAACTAGGTAATGTTTCACAATGTAACATTAGCGTAATTCAATATGCTAATTGCATTTGATATAAAACAAAGCAAAATCACTATGGCTATTATTATTATCAGAGCTATTCAGCTGCAAGGTGAAGATGACCATTTAAAACAGTCTACTTCATATCATCCTCATTACACACCTGTTACATTTTTCATTTCTGGACTGTACATGTACTTACTTTTCTTTGTGTATTAGTCAGTTTTTGTCTTGTTTGGGTGGTTTAATTTCATATTTATATCCACATTCTTAATTCATAAAATTAGGCCTAATATCTACCCACAGTATAGAAGACGTCACAACCGATTTAGCAACAAGGTCACCTCTTTCAGGAATTCATGTTACATTCAACCAACAATCAAATCTTTAACTCAGTGACAAAATCTTTGATCCAGCTAGTGAAAACACTACACATTAGGAATGTGCAGAACAACTAATTTCACTGACGTTTAAACGTAAATTGTCAACTAGTCTAAAAAGTAAGAAACACTCAGAAAACAGTCAAGAAACATTGTGTTTATGCGACTCATTTAAAATACTTATTCTATTCCAACTGCAGCAAAATCTGACAATAAATTCCAGTGAAAAGGGGCACTTACACTCACTGTGCACTTTATTAGGTACATTATGGTGCTGATAAAGTGCCTGATGTGGTCTTCTGCTTTTGTAGCCTCAAGGTTCGACCTGTCGTTCATTCTGAGATGCTATTCTGCTCAGTACATTACAGAGTGGATATCTAAGTTACTGTAGCCTTTCTGTCAAGTCGAACCAGCCTGGCCATTCTCCGTTGACCTGTTTCATTCTCAAGGCATAGTCCATAGAACAGCCGCTCACTGGATGTTTTTGGTTTTTGGCATTATTTCAAATCAAATCAAATCAAATCACTTTATTGTCACACAGCCATATACACAAGTGCAATGATGTGTGAAATTCTTGGGTGCAGTTCCAATCAACATAGCAGTTGTGACAGTGATGAGACATATACCAATTTACAATAACATCAAATTAACACAACACAATTTAAACATCTGTTATACACATAATTACACTCAACAATATACAAATAATAACATACACTGTACAGTATACAATACGCTGTTTTTGTTTTTGTTTTGTTTTTTTTACTATATAGATACACATTATTCAATAAAAATTAAAAATTAAAATATATATATTAAAAAAAAAAAATATATATATATATATATATATATATATATATATATATATATATATATATATATATATATATATAGAATGTACAGTATTGTACTGTATTGACATTCAGGCTGTCGGTTGATAGTCAGTTGTTAAGAGAGACATAATATAATAATAATAATATAATTTATGACAGTCCGGTGTGAGATATAAGAGTAAGGGTAATAAAGTGCGGTGCTGATGTATTTTGATCGTGGGAGATCAAGAGTTCAGAAGTCTGATTGCTTGGGGGAAGAAGCTATCATGGAGTCGGCCGGTGCGGGTCCTGATGCTGTGATACCGCCTATCTGATGGTAGCAGTGAGAACAGCCCATGGCTCGGGTGGCTGGATTCTCTGATGATCCTCCGAGCTTTTTTCACACACCGCCTTGTATATATTTCCTGGAGGGAGGGAAGCTCACCTCCGATGATGTGTTTGGCAGTTCGCACCACCCTTTGCAGTGCTTTGCGGTTGTGGGCGGTGCTATTGCCGTACCAGGCGGAGATACAGCCAGTCAGAATGCTCTCCACAGTGCAGGTGTAGAACCGTGTGAGGATGTGGCGGTTCATTCCAAACTTCCTCAGCCATCTCAGGAAGAAGAGGCGCTGATGAGCCTTCTTCACAACGACTTCAGTGTGGACGGACCATGTGAGTTCCTCAGTGATGTGGACACCCAGGAACTTGAAGCTGCTGATTCTCTCCACTGGTGCTCCATTGATGGTGATGGGACTGTGTTCTCTGTCTTTTCTTCTGAAGTCCACCACAAGCTCCTTTGTCTTACTGACGTTGAGGGAGAGGTTGTGCTCCTGACACCAGTGTGTCAGAGTGTGCACCTCCTCTCTGTAGGCTGTTTCATCATTGTCAGTGATCAGACCTACCACCGTCGTGTCATCAGCAAACTTAATGATGGCATTGGAGCTATGTGTTGCCACACAGTCATGTGTGTACAAGGAATACAGTAGTGGGCTGAAAACACAGCCCTGTGGGGCTCCAGTGTTGAGGATCAGCGATGAGGAGATGTTGCTGTCCATTCTAACCACCTGGCGTCTGCTTGACAGGAAGTCCAGGATCCAGCGGCACAGCGAGCTGTTTAAACCCAGAGCCCGGAGTTTCTCATCTAGCTTGGAGGGCACTATGGTGTTGAATGCTGAGCTGTAGTCTACAAACAGCATTCTCACATAAGTGTTCTTTTTTTCCAGGTGGGAGAGAGCAGTGTGTATTGTAGATGCAATGGCATCATCAGTGGAGCGGTTGTTGCGGTAAGCAAACTGCAGCGGGTCAAGATTGAGTGGCAAGACAGAGCAGATGTAATCTCTGATTAGTCTCTCAAAGCATTTGCTGATGATGGGGGTCAGAGCAACAGGACGCCAGTCATTTAAACAAGTTATTTTTGATTGTTTTGGAGTAAACTCTAGAGATTTTTGTGCATTAAAATCCCAGGAGATCAGCAGTTACAGAAATACTCAAACCTGGCCCTCCGGCACCAACAATCATGCCACCGAGAAATCACTTCCCATTCTGATGGTTGATGCAAACATTACCTGAAGCTTCTGACACATATCTGCATGATTTTATGCATTGTATTGCTGCCACATGATTGGCTGATTTACATGAATAAGCAGGTGTACAGGTCTTCCTAATAAAGTGCTCAGTGAGTGTATCTCACTGAAATCTTGATTTCTCGATTAAAAAAAAAAAAAAAAAAAAAAAAACTTGTCAAAATGCAAATTCAAATTAATCGGAAAAATCGGCCACTCAGCCCTACTCCAGATATACTCTTTTTTAATAAATGTATTATTAATTATATTTAAAATATATCATTAACATGACAGTAATTTAAGTGCAGACTTATTGATTTATCGGTCGGCCGATATTAGCCTTTCACAGATATACCGATATGCGCAGATATGAAAAAAAATTTCAGAACATATAATGCTGAAAACAATGCTTTAGAATTGGTGTCAATGTAGTTTGTCCAGCAGAGCGCGCTCCAAATCCACTGTTTAGAGCTGAGCTGATGGTGGTTCTGCTGACAGTGCAGAGTTAAGCGGTGCGGAATTAAGCAGTTGCTAACTAGTTTGTGAAATACATACTGGAAAGTTCATAAAAATGACCCATCATTTTCCCTTTTCAATATAACTAATATAATGTTAACCCTTTCCCTGACAACCATGTCACTCATGTTTATTACATCTGTTTGCTATGTTAGCCAGGTGTAGTTTGTCAGAGCATCTTTTTACTGCTCAGCAGACAATGGTGTGGTGGTGGATTGTGTCTGTTGAGTGTTGATTTCACGCTATGTTGTTACCTAGTTGGTGAGATGCAGTGCTGGAAAGTAAATAAAGTCCATCTTTTGCTCCGTGACAACGAGCTTATAGCTAACTAGCTAACCACGTAGCTACTTTCATCCCACAGTCAGCAATTGACTGATACTAAACATACGGTACTGATTTTTATTTAGCTATAATTTGAATTTATTCTTTATTTAAATGGGCAGTAACTGACTGATACTGAACATACAGTACTGATGTTTATTTAGCTATTTATTGTATCTTCATTTTCTCAGGGTAATGTCAAATATTCTTTGATAAAAATATTTAAGAAAGCAGCCTTCTGAGTACCTTTGCGTAGTTCTATCTGTGCAAAATCGGTGCACAATCCTCATAGAAAAGGTCCGTTTTCATTCCAGCTCAAAAATGTAATCTGTGAATTTTCCCCCTCTAAAATTGGTATCGGTCTCAAAAATCCCATATCGGTCGGGTACTAGTAAAAATGTAAAACCAAACAAAAGTGTGTAAAAATGTTGAACAGTTTAACGGAGAAAAATATTGACCGACTAGTTACACCTGTGTCGACTTGCAGCATCAGAACAGATAACTAGTCTCGCACATCCCTACTACACATGGCCCAAATGCTTACGGCATGACTAAAGTTTACGGATGATCGAAAACCCATGATCTGCTAAACTAAACTCTTTGCTTAAAAACAAGTGTAAATGGCAGGATGGCTGAGAACAATATCAGGTATTTATGAATTCATACATGTATATTATTTAGCTCTGGACATGACTTTGATTTTTTGCATGACTTTTTGAAGTCATGATCGAATAAACAGCTTTTTTTAATTTTAGTGTTAGGGCCTGTGAAAATTTTGGCAGGGCAAGAAAAAATCCTTAGCGTTGAGCCCTGATGTGTGACCAGTTGAAGACTGGAAAACACTGAACATTGGCTCAGTACACAGAATACATATTTCAAAGCTGTGTGTTTTTATTGTAGCAAGAGAGTTGAGTAATTGGTATATTTAAAAATTTCAAATACAATATTATTTGTCATTTATTATTAAGACCAGAAGCCCTGAGACGTGACATCATACCCTGCCCGTTGTCGTGTCTGAAAATTTTTTGTGCGTGCTCAAAGTTTAGTTTGACCACCCCTTCACTGTGTTATGTAATGTTGTGCAACTTAATTTAGTGCAGTTACTACCTGCATCCAACTATTTTTGTGTGCATAATAATTCCTGATTGGAAACGATTGATATGCGAATAAACTCTCAAAATTCGCATAAACTTTAATGCTCTAAGAGGAGGTGGATTTTCAAGAGTTTCGCATTAGCTAAAATGCGCATTAAAATGATGGAAAAGGCTTATTCGCATGAACGATGACGTGTCATGACCATTTGTAAAGCGGTGATGGCAATATGCTCGTCAGATGGTATAAGTGTGCGAGAGCTTGATGTGTCTGGCTCAACGAAAGGCCTGACCATGGCATACAATTCTTCAAATGTAGCCCTGGTTAGTTGAAAGTGTTTCACCCACTGATTGTCGTTAAAGTGGGTCCTCAAAACCCACCAGAACTGTTTTGAGCGTGGGCTCTACCAGGTATATGGATGCTGTCAGCGAATGGGAATAGCCATTTGAGCCCTCATTATGTAAGCTATTGCACTTATTCTGTGACGTCTCCTAGCAGCATATAATAACATAATGCACAATTGCTTTATTACAGTGAATACAACTCTCCCAGAAGCAAAGAGCATTCAGCTGCTCCATGACAAAAAGGCGGGCTCCGTCAAGATAATGCGCATTTACAGTTCATGGAAACGCACAATGTTTCACATATTCTTTAGTCAAATTTTCAGAAATGTGCATTAAAAATGCAAAACATTTTAATGGAAACCCAGCTACTGACTGGCTGTTCAAATGACACTGCCTGGTTCCCATCTCTACATGTAGTTTAAGATACAAATTATGAGTTTTCTTAAAATAAGATAATAATGTGAAAGAACTTTCATCCTGGACTTTCAGGTAATTAAATATCTCATAAATATAAATAGGCTAATCAAATAAAAGCCCTGATGCATTTTTAGAATCATCTGCAAAAAAAAATTTGAGTTTCCAGGCTTGTCATTTGTCTCTGCACAAAGACACAAGTTGACATTTGATAAGAGTCTGGTGAGTCACAGAGAGCTCAGGTTTCACATAGTTCAAGGCCAACAAAAATAAAACCTAAAAGCATACTGGGAAAATGTCGGACAGACACAATCATAGGCTCACAGTGCCATTGAGCTCTTCAAGAACAATGAACAAACCAAGTCCCTTTTTGTGGCCAAATCTGATCCAAATACACGCATACAGTTTTTATGATTTTGAGAGTAGGCTACAGACAACCGGGATTTATAGGTTCATGGCCAGTCATTATTTTTAATGTAACGTTGTCACACTAATGCCATTTCACCAGTTTTTACAGATGTTGAGCAGTTTTCCACCAAGACTATACTACACAAAAAGTGTTACACGCTCATTCACGCCACAGTCGTGTTTTTATATGATGGTCGACGCAAATAGCAGGTGAATACAATGGCATGTGTGAATTCTTTCAGGCACTGTTGTGGCCAGTCTTTGCAGGGTCCTAATGAAATCACATTTATGAGCAGACAGACAAGAGGAACAGCAAACTATTGCCGTGTGTACTAATATATGAAAAGTAACCCAGATCTTTTTATGGAGTAAACGGCCTTAGAACAACAGCAGGCATTTCCGGATTAAAAACTGTACACGCCGATAATAACAAACAACATATGTTACCAATGTGTAGCCTGTATCGTAAATTGGCACATATAAACTATAAGTGTGAGCCAATAATTGTAACCCTTTCCAATTTAACCACTATCAGTCACCTTCTCCCCCTTGTCGTTTCCACTTGTTGAAATAAAAATGGAGACTAAAAAAGGAAAGGCCAACTCCCCTCAGAAATACCACCCATTTATCATGGATGTAGTTGGGGGTTGGTTGATGGGGGAGGTGAAGAATGAGAAAAGCAAGTCACGGTTTTCTGAGTTTGCATAATTTTCGAATTCAAAGAAGGAAAGCTGAACACACAGACTTGGTCAAGGCATGCTATAAAGTTCTCATAGTCAGCAATATGGAAGCTGACAAAATATAAAAATAACACTGCATTGTGAGACAAGGTATACGAATCAAATAGATAAAAACGAAATGACAGCGGAGAACCGTACAACATAAAATATTTACTTAGTCCGAAGAATTATCTTGATGTACAATAGACACAACCTTTGTTTCTCAATAAATAAAGTGCGTCTAGAAAGTTACAAGAAGCCAAATCACAAGGTTAAGCAACTGACTACGGCATTTATTGTGTTCTCGGAGAACTATTACATCCAATCTGCCACAAGCACCATTGTTTTAAATACAAGCTTATAAACGTTAGGGTTATATACATTATACCATGTCAGTTTCCACAAAGAGACGTAAATATAAACCCAATAATAAGCCAACTAACATTAATAATGCTCAAAATTGACATATCCCAGGGTCTCAGTTTCTGCCCTCTTGTTTACAAATTAAGTTACATGGGTGTGCGAGATTTTTACCATTTTAGTGTATTACTTAAATTTGTATGGACTTTAAGGGAGTCTTTTTAAGCTAAGCTAATGGCTAACTAAAATGATTCCTTTCCTCACTTTGATGGCTTACAGGCGACTATAACAATGATGTCGAAATCGCTCCATGCATTCTTATGTATTATTGTCACGAATACTATGGACGTGATATATTGATGCAAAAGATAGTAACACAACAGAAGCCCGATCACTGAGAATGTTTACAGCAAAAAAAACAGTTCTTAGCGTGAGGTTCTCGCTAAAGTGTGATTGTGACTCTGGCTACATCAAGCTAACATGCAAATCAACTAAAACGACGTTCCATCATTAAAGAAAATAATTTGATTATTATTAACGTCAACATGACAATAAGAGACACTCAACCAAGAAGAGCAGAAAGACAATAAAACTACAATGTGTTGACAAACAAGAACTAAACTGAGCTCCCAACTTCTGCAGTAACTTCACCTAGTTCAAAACAGAATAACAAGCCATTACCACCAAAACCTTAATGAAAATAACAAAATTTAAAACTTACCTACAGCGTCGTCCAAATCAACTGTAATCCAATAGCCTATTAATTTGTGTGTGTGTGTGTCTGTGTTTTCAAACATTCCAACATCAATTCGAATCAGATCCGTAGGCCTTTTCTCGCGACCTCGATGTTTCCTATGAACTGTGAACCGCGCGGCTGCTCCAGCCCTCAGGATTTCTTTCAAACTTCTCAATGTCCCTTATGCAAGGGTTAAAAGTTTCATATTCTCTCCTGTTTAAGACACTGTACTGTCTTGTAATTTTAACGTTGGGTTGCCAAATAATACACCAACCTACAATTTTATTTTACAATAATTACTATTGATATTTTTAAGGGTATGTACAGCACTGTGTGATGCAAGGCTGTGGTTCTATCTCACGTCCTTTACATTTGCAGTATAGCCCATCCCCCTCCCAACACCGGCATCGGCCATGGCTCCCAGCAAACCAACGCTCAACCATAACACGGGGTTTCCTCCACGGTGGAGCAGGGGTTCATCATGAAGGCGGGCTTTAGCTTAAAGTTCCAACCTCTGTTATGATATAGGTCAGAAAAGTGTCAATCACTGTAAAAAAAAAAAAAAAACAAAAACAACAACAACAAAAACCAGAAAAGCCCTTATTCTATTGGATCTTAGCAGAGCTGAGGTTTTTGTGGGGTGCCTAGCACCTTTAGTCAGCATTTGTTGTGCTGGTTGAAAAGGCGGCCATGCGGTTGACATCTAAAAGCTATATAAAATGGATACTCTGAAAATTTTAATTTATGTTGCCTTACTAAATACACAAGCCGTGGAGTTTAATGGTCTTTCAAAAGGCATTTTTTTTTTTTCTTGTTTCTTTGTAAAATTTGTATTTGCTCTAAAGGGAATACCAGCTGTGTTACGGAATACTTCTCTAGCGGCACGGGGTCTCAGGGGCGCTATAGCAGAGAACGCAACACTAGAGGCTCTGCAATGTGAAGGACGACAGAGGAATCCACTAATAGGGATCGGACGATTGACATTGGAGGATGATTGCAGTCCGTCTAAAATATGACCCTGTTGGCGCACCATGGATAAAGGGACCGATCATTGGCCAAACTAATCTACGCGTAAAAGGCAGACAAATACATTAAATCACTTTTACTCCAGTGCCTGTATCCTAATTTCGTCCTTTTTTAAGTCGGAAGAAAGAACACGTTTATCGTTTGTTAAACGCAGCGCAGCTGGATTCCATTTTGTACTTTGTAGACAACGGTAACGTATGGTTCTGCTTTTAAGAACCAATTACTTACTTCCTAGGAACGTTCTTTTAAGTTTTTAATAGCCATAAACGAACGTTGCAGGGAGGATACTGTGTGACTGACAACCTAATACATACTTATGTGGAACATTCTCTGATGGTTATTTTTAGTTAGTTTGTTTTTTTCCAATTTTTTCATGATCATATTTTTTTTAAATTATTTTTCATGAACGTTACGGATAATTTATAGCTAGACAACAATGATTAAGTTCAGTACAGCATTTAATTAAATGTGGTTATGGAAATAATAATGTATGGAATTTGAACACATTATAATGAATGAACATTATAAAGTAACTTTTATAAAATAATTTTCTTTGTCTGTTTCTTAGAATTGTAGAATTCTACAGCCTCCTGGTGAAAGTTTCCATGCTCTTGGAAGTAGAAGATCTTGTAATATAATTTCCTAAATGGCTACCTTCATATTGTGATGCACTCATCTTTTTGATGTGAAATCTTTGCTGATTTTGATAAAGTAAAATTAACAATAATGTTTATATTGTTACTGATATTTCAAAATGAGTATTTATTGAATTGAAGCAAAATGTGCTTACTTAAAATTTCATTATTTTATAGAAAAATAGGTTTAAATAGGTTTAAAAAAAATCTGAATATTATTTCATTTGTTAGGCTTTATAGGATTAAGCTTTATGCTTTGTATGAAAAGTGCTGTCGAACAAAAACATTTATTATACTATTTAATGCTACAGATTTGCTTAAGTGTTTGGGAAAAATAAGATATTGATATGTTAATTAGTTTGGTTCAAAAAGCTGATTAAACTAGATACGTAAAATTTGTTGAGACAAACTGTAATGTTGGTGTGACAAAACCTTGTCTAAAAATTTAAAATACTTTTAAATGCTTGAAGTTAGAAAGTTTTACAGGTCTTACAGTGAGACAAAGAAAGAAAAAAGAGAGCATCTTAAAGCAGAATAAAGGGCTTGTGTGTAAGTTTTGACAGTTGAAGTTTGAAATCACAAACATGTAATGTATTCTAGGAGATTTTGGCATAAAGTATGACTTCACAGGGCTTTTTTGATGGGAGAATAATAATGGTAGCCAAGCTATAGGGTCATTGCAAACAGAATTTACAATAAAATGACCAAAAGACAACTATTTTTGAGCCACACACCTTTCAGCCCTTCAAAGCTATCACAATGGAGGGTAAAGTCTTTGAAGGAAATAGGGTGTAGGGACTTCTGAATGCACCTCATCATTCAAATGAGTTAGAAAAGATATAGCAGCACGAGCCAGAACTGTCTGAACTCTTTGCCAAGTTTCACCAAACCCATGTGTAGATGCTGTAAGAGCCTATTTGTTAAATTCTTCAATATGTAGTGTTTTAAGTTGAATTATTTCATAATGTATTACTGCCCCTTTAAATATATGCACGTTTACACAGTTATTACACATTTTGTTACATGCTTTTTTTTATGCTTAATTTAATATTGCAATTGTTAATTTGTAGTATTTACATTGTGTTTACATTATGTATAACAAACGTTAAAATGGTACTTTCTCTTTAAGAAAAGTTGCTGTTCATCAAATGTGTTTGGTTGGTCCTGGACCACCCAAACCTCCCTCGATTCGAACACTGGTTAAGCATCTTATATTACTATATACATAAGAATTAATTTATATTTATTTTATTTTTTGTGGACTATAGTGTTTACGTGTTTAGTGATTTTTCTCTCGAGAAAAAAGGATCCAATGACAGAAATAAAAGGCAGAAAAAAACATTTGATATAATTACAGGACAGCTCAGATAATTTGGCTAGCATCTGCAAAGATCACCGCACGGTGGTGCACTCAGTACTTTCACAAAGTTTAATAGCATAAGTTGTATTTACATGTTCAAGTTTAGCAGCGAAGTCAATTTATAGAGCAAATTATGACGATTCTACAGCCACGTACACACTGCAGCTAAATTCGGTTGTCATTTCACCTTTTATTGCTTAATCCTGTACTGTACACACAGTAAAATACGGGAGTGACAACCGCATTTTCAAAAATTCCACGCAGTGTGTACGGAACCGAACTGAACAGCTAATTGTTAATGACGTGATTAATGGCGTGTGTGAGATATGTCCGTCTTCTCTTGGTGCAATTACACAGAGGTACAGTACGTGTCTTCATTTAGTCATATATTGCAGTCTGTCTCCCTCCTCTGTAATTTCTCTCATCAGCCCTGCGGTCTCGGGGTAACCCGTACAATATAATCTAGCGTGTTTAACAACAGCCGTTTAGACGCGCATAAACAAAACACGGCGATTTTGTCGACGGCAGAAAACGAAACATTGTCGGATGATCATATATCTTTTGTTGATAATCTCTTTGCTCAAAAACAGCGAACACAAAACGGATTAAACTGGTGGCATTCATGTTTCGCAGGCGCGAGACGCTGTAACGTTGTTATGGTTATCAGTTGTCAAACATCTCAATTGCTGGAGTCAGTCCTGTACCTTACACATATAAAATTTAAATTTAGGGGATTCCCTCCCGCATTTAAATGCAGTTGTCACTCCCGAAACTTTGTAGTGTACGTGGCCTACTGCTGCTGGCGCATGCTTTTAACTGTAGACCAGGGATGGGGAACTTCGAAGGCGGCGAGGGCCAACATTTTTTCTCCATTATACAATGTTCACCCCTTTACTAAATGTCCTCATTATTGTGGGTAATCTATGCACAACTAATGCAATGTTCTTTTAAAGATTTTGTTACCTATATTAACATTTTTAAACAATATTTATAAAAACTAATATAATTATTTTGTTACTTGCGTTTTTACTAAAACATGCCGTTCACATGTACAAATTCATTTTCAATTGACAAGAATACTTGCGTTTTCAAGAAAATGTATCTCATTTGCATTGTCTACATTTTCAACAGACAAACACACAAATAAACAGACAACATTTTCAACCCCACCTCATAAACAGCTTATAGGTATTAGTTAAAATCTAAATATTATCATCAATAACAATTCTGGGTACAAGAACATAACATATCAGTGCATTAATACAAAACATTTCAGCACCACAACATACACGCACGGACCGAACGTCAGAGAACATTCTCTCCTGACTTTTCAACAATCGGTCAGGCATCTCAATCGCGCATTTCTTCAAAGTTTCTCCCTCTTATAACAACTTTTTCGTTTTTCACAAGTACGAGCGAAACAGCATTATATGTCTTTGGTGATTCCCGCACTGTCACCAATTTCGTAAAAATTCAGTAGGGGTAAAATCTTTCCGTGGCAGGGAGAGCTCTCACTCCGCCTGCCATGGCTCTCGCTCGGATATCTCTTGACCTGCCACCGTCATTTCATCGGGGGTTAATATCCTTTTGACAAAGTCCTCTCCTGTGTGACAGTGTGATTCAAACTACCACTACTCAAAGTTCAGCTGCCTCTGCATCAGGCACACACTTTAAGAACGCGCACGATGTAAGCTCCTGATTTTGCATCAGATCAAGATGAGAGCTGGCTGTGACATTTACTGATCGCATCTGAGAGTTGGCTGTGACGCAACGGATCGTGTGTGAGAGCTGTGAGGCAATGGATCGTGTGTGAGAGCTGTGATGCGACGGATCATGTGTGAGAGCTGGCTGTGATGCAACGGATCGTGCGCGAGAGCTGTGACGCAACGGATCGTGTGTGAGAGCTGGCTGTGACGCAACGGATCGTGTGTGAGAGCTGGCTGTGACGCGACGGATCGCGAGTGAGAGCTGTGAGGCGACGGATTGTGTGAGAGCTGTGATGCAACGGATCATGTGTGAGAGCTGGCTGTGACGCGACGGATCGCGTGTGAGAACTGTGAAGTGACGGATCGCTTGTCAGAGCTGTGAAGTGACGGATCGCTTGTCAGAGCTGTGACACAACTATGGAAAGCCAAGAGGGTCAGAATTCACGTGTTTTGTATCGCCGTAAGATGTTAAGTAAACGGCGTTAGGCGTTACATAAACGCCGTACGCCGTCACGCTTTAAGATAACGCTGTCTGGCATTATTTTAGCGCCTCACGTAACTTAATTAGTGCATTTATTTGCTCATGTACATAACTCCTCCTCTATTGCTTTTGAGGTATCTACTGCAAGTCGGTGGATTCAAATAATTAACGGCAACGATTTATTTTGTTTCACAGTGCAAACGCACATTAAATGACTGCACCCGACTTTTGTTCACACATAATCCACGACCTGATGTCCTTCTGTCATCACTTAATAGGTAAAGATTTTGTCTCCGTTGTCCAAAACTGTGTATTCAACTACTCACACAGAATCTGAGTCAGGGTTTGAGTTCAGGTTTAACAGCAAGGTAACTAAGATGGCTATTGGTTTTCACAAACTTTGCAAGCTAACTAAAGTAGCAAATTCTTTCAAAGCATGGAAAAGCATTGATGTACTCATTAAATAAATAAATAAACAGTTTTGGACTGTTCAAATCTTTCATTATTTACTCACCCTAATGTCATCCCAGATGAGTCTGACTGTTCTGCTGAACACATACAAAGATATTAGAAGAATCTGTCAGATCTGTAAGTCCATAGAATGCAAGTCATCACAGTACAAAACCTTTAAGCTCCAAAAAGCACATAAAGGCAGCACCCATTATCTTGACATTAGCAGTCTCCTTGCTGGTCTTTCCTGTATACTGCAATTGCAATATTTTTAGTGAAAAGGAGTTACATTTTTGTCTGTTCTCACCCAAAAAGACGGTCTAATTTAAAAAAAGATATAAATTGGATTACTTTATGGTGCCTTTATGTGCTTTTTGGAGCTTCAAAGCTTTGGACCATTTTGACTGTTGTCCTTGTTGTATAAAGCTACATAGCTGAGATATTATTCAAAAATATTTGTGTTCAGCAGAGGAAAGAAGGTCAGAAAGATCTGGTATGGCATGAGGGTGAGTAGATAATTTTCATAATTGGGGAAAATACACTGGGATGTATGGCAGAGCTCATTTCATGAACACAGGTGGGAAAAGCAATATTTAAAAAAAAAATACTGGACTTGAGGTGGAGTGTTTGTAAATGTTACATAATTATTTATGATGTCATGAAGACAATTTATTTCAATATTTGGATATTTTCTAAAGAATCATTGTTCCTTTGGGATTTTGTGAAAAGAGGCTCTTCGAAAGTTTTACTTCTCAGTATTAAGAATTTCTCAATTTTTGCTTTTGCTTAAGGTAGAAAGCATCCTAAGCTTTCTATAAAGGAGTAATGTTAGGTTATGTGTGTTTGGATCATAATTAAATGCATAAAAAAAAAATATATAAAATTTCCAAAAGTTTCTACTTGACCATATTCACCCAAGAGTATTAAAAACAAAAATTAATTCAAGATCATTTTTATTTTATTTTAGTTAGTTTTGGGGTTATGAAAAATGTATTTAGTTTTATTTTTTTCCAATCATTTTAATTTTATTTTTATTTTAGTTAATGAGAATTGTTTTAGATGGTTTTCGTTTTTGTTTTTGTTAACTGTAGTAACACTGGTGCAATTAAATCTAAAATTTTACATAGAAGATAAAGGAATGCAATACCACAACATATTTAATGACCATTGTTAATTAATGATTAAAGTTATGTAGTCAAAAAATTAAATTAATTTTTTAAAATCCAAATTAACCAGAAGAAGTGAAGTGCGTGCCTATACCATCACTGTTATACTAGCCATGATTTGTGTGTCAGTTGATAAAATGTGATAAATTTTACTTACATTCTCTATAATTTAACGTAGCCAATATCCAATTAGTACTACGTAATGGTGGTATAACTTTTCCAGCCTATATATATATATATATATATATATATATATATATATATATATATATATATATATATATATATATATATATAATCATGTTTATCTTGTTCATAATGTAACAGTACATTGGCACTAGTGACATGAATGTGCTGCCTTCATTCAGAATCAAAAATCGTAGAAAGTATGCACATCCAAACAATGTTTAAATTCAGGTGCACGACCCAAAAATGTACATCCATAAAAACTGACAACAAAGTCGGCACACTGTTGCTCCTATCACTGTAAAAAAAAAAAAAATACATCTACTTTAACTTAAAACTTAAGTTTAACTGATGCCTTAAAGTTTTAATTTAAATCAATACGGATTTAAAAGTTATTTCCGATTAACATTTTTTATTGATTCAACCATTAAATATATACATAGCAGGACACACATATACAGAATCAATGTACAACCCCCACTAAAATAAAATTTGAAAGGCCTAAACCTCACACATAGAACTCTGAATCCTCATCCAAAATTCTTGCATCTTAACACATCCCCAAAAGACATGGGTTGTGTCTCCATCTTCTAATTGACATCGCCAGCAGGTGGGTGTGTCTTTAAGACCAAGCCTATGCAATCTAGAGGGGGTCCAATAGACTCTATGTAAAATCTTAAATTGCATGAGGCGAACCCTTGCGTCTCTGGATGCAGATTTGACATTTTTTAGAATCCCAGCCCACTCTCCCTCCTCCAATACCAAATTTAGATCTTTCTCCCATAATCTCTTAAGAGTAGTTGAAGTTCCGTCTCCCAGACTCTGAATTAGTAGGGAGTAATACACCGATGCCTCATGACCTTTTCCAAAAGCAGTAATCACCTCTCCCAGAGTGTCTGCCGCTTTAGGAGGGTGTAAACCACTCCCAAAAACAGTACATAGTAGGTGGCGCAGCTGTAAATATTTATAGAACTGAGATCTAGGAATCCCAAAAACTTGAACCAAATTTTGAAAGGATCTAAACACTCCATTCTCATACAGGTCACCGAGTGTAGTAACCCCCCTCCCAATCCACTCTGACCAGCAAAAAGGGGACTTGTTGATGCATAGTTTGGGGTTCAGCCATATGCTCGAGGCAACATTTAAAAAAATTTCAGAATTAAACAGTCTGAACACTTTAGTCCAAACCGAGTTCAAGTGCGAGATAACGGGATGTAACTTAGCTTCTCCGATTAATTTGATAGAAAGGCTCTGCAGTGGCGAAATAGGGGCAAGAACTTCCTGTTCTATACAGAACCAGGGAGGGGCTCTCTCAGGTGGAAGTGACCAATAAGCCAAATGTCTGAGACCGAATGCATAATAATAAAATAAAATCTTGGGTAGGCCCAGCCCACCTTTGTCAATTGGCCTATGTAACTTATTGAAATGTAATTTGGGATGCTTACTATTCCAAATGAAAGACTTTGCTATGCTATCAAATTGCTTGAACTAAGAGAGGGAGACATCTACAGGGAGAGACTGCAGTAAGTAATTGAATTTTTGGAATACAATTCATTTTAATAACATAAACCTTCCCAATCATAGATAAATGTAATGAAGCCCACCTGCCCACATCGCTTTATTAAGGGGTCAAAATTAACTCTAACTAAATCACACAAATTTGCTGGAAATAAAATACCCAAATACTTAATGCCCTGTTTGGGCCACTGGAAAGCACCCGGCTGGAAAGCCATTTCTGGGCAGTATGCTGTCAGAGCCAAAGCTTCGGATTTAGACCAACTGACTCTATATCCTGAAAACTTAGAAAAGGAATGAATAATTCTGTGGAGGCAAGGCATAGATCTATTGGGGTCGGAGACAAATAATAAAATATCATCTGCGTAAAGCA
The DNA here is from genome assembly GCF_019703515.2 of Myxocyprinus asiaticus. Classification (NCBI taxonomy): domain Eukaryota; kingdom Metazoa; phylum Chordata; class Actinopteri; order Cypriniformes; family Catostomidae; genus Myxocyprinus; species Myxocyprinus asiaticus. The sequence goes on along the minus strand of NC_059352.1, from coordinate 35,901,571 downwards.
AGAGTTTATGCGCCATACCTCTCGCCACCACCCCTGGAAAATCATCCTCCTTTCTTATCGTGGTTGCTAATGGTTCCAGGGCAAGACAGAACAATAATGGGGAAAGAGGGCAACCCTGCCAGGTGCCCCTATCCAAAGTAAAATAATCTGAAATTACTCCATTTGTTTGTACCACCGCTACTGGGTGTCTATAAAGTAACTTAATCCATCCAATAAATGTACTCCCGAACCCGTATATTTCCAAAACCTTAAAAAGATAATCCCATTCTACCATATCAAACGTCTTTTCGGCATCAAGTGAGATGGCAGTGACCGGAGATTGTTCATTCGCTACTGACCACATGATATTGATGAGACGCCTAATGTTATCAGAAGAGCTACGGCCCCGAATAAACCCCACCAGATCTATATGTATAAGTGATGTCATAACTTTACTTAATCGATTAGCCAGAATTTTTGACAAAATTTTTTACATCTAACTGGATCAGGGAAATTGGACGGTAACTTTTACACTCGCTTGGATCTTTGTCCTTTTTAAGAATCAGAGTGATCCGGGCTTGTGTCATGGTTGGCGGAAGCTTTCCATTCTTTAATGATTCAGTATATACTTCTAACAAAAGTGGAGCCAGTTCTGTAGCATAAGATTTGAAAAACTCAGCAGCAAAGCCATCAGGCCCCGGAGCCTTGCCTGTAGGTAAGGCCTTAATAACCTCGCCAAGCTCCTCCAAGTTTTTCTCAGAATCAAGAGAATTGTTTTGCTCGGTCGTCAGTTTAGGGAGATCTAATGGTTCCACAAAGTTTCTAATATCTTCATCAGTAGATGAAGATGTGGAACTATAGAGATCAAAGTAGAATTCTTTAAAAGCATTATTAATATCATTGGCCGAGGTAAATATTTCACCACCAGCAGATTTCACTGAGGGAATGGTAGAAAAAGACTCTCTCTGATTTATATATCTAGCCAAAAGTTTTACTGCTTTGTCCCCTGACTCAAAGTATGACTGTCTTGCTCTGAATAACCAAAACTCCACTTTCCGCGACAAAATAGTATTATATCTGTATTTCAATCGAGTCAATTCTCTGAGGCCATCGGATGACAAATGGCAATTCAGCTGTCTTTCGGCATTTTCAATATTTCCTTCCAACTCCACGAGTTCTCGTGCTTTGGATTTTTTGATGAATGAGGCATAATGTATGATCCGACCCCTTAGAACCGCTTTAAGTGCCTCCCAAGCCACGCCCACAGTGGATAATGAGGACCAGTTAGTCTCCATATAAACATTGATTTCAGTCTTTAACATTTGTTGGAAATCAGGATTTTGCAAAAGGGACACATTAAGGCAGCAACTATATGATTTCTTTTTCTCCGTATGTGGCAACACCTCTAAACTCACCAGTGCATGATCTGAGACTAAGATGTTTCCAATTGAGCAATCCACAACAGATGAAATGAGGGACTTGGATATAAAAAAAAAAAATCTATTCTAGAATAAATTTTATGGACTGATGAAAAAAATGTATAGTCCCTACCAGATGGGTTCAAAAGTCTCCAAAAATCTGTAAGACCAAGATTTTTACACGTCCTGTTAAGCGTCAGTGTTGCTCTAGGGGGCATGCACACTTTTGCTTCACTATGATCAATGACCATCGAGTCCATCAAAAGATTAAAGTCTCCTCCCAATATTATATCATGAGTGGTGCCAGTGGTTTGCAACATCCCTTCAAGATCTATAAAAAAGCCCTGATCATCGGCGTTAGGTGCATAAATATTAGCCAAAATCAACCTTTGCCCTTGAATTTCAGCTAAAACAATAATGACTCTTCCTAATTTATCTTTAATTTGTTTGAGAAATTTGAATTGTAAATGTTTATTTGCCAGTATAATGACTCCCTTGCTCTTACTTGAGCCAACACTATAGAAAACATGTCCACCCCATATCTTCCCAAATTTTTCAGCTTCCTGCGGGGAGAGATGCATTTCTTGAAGAAACACTATATCATATTTCTTACGTTTAAGAAAAGTAATAACCTTCCTTCTTTTTATGGGGTGCCCCAACCCATTTACATTCCATGTGGAGATAGTACACTCATATTAACAACTGACATATTGATATAATAAAAAATAAATAAACTGTGTGTGAAAAACAAAATTATGAAGACCACATTCCCCATTAGTGAAACAATCAAACCCCGAACTTCCCCCCGAACAAAACAAACAGAAAAAAGAAAAACATTCGCATTAACCCCGCGCACGAAAGCACAAACCGGTGACAATCCCTCCAAACTCAAAAGGTCCATGAACGCCCACAAGTCCCCACACCGACTTTGCCATCGGATTGCTCAATTTTGCCTCACAAATTTGTGAAGCAAAATTACATAACAGAAAATAATTTGTAAAATAACACCCAGCCACAAGGAAGAATGAACACAGAACATGTAGATTAATTCACAGAATTGTTTTAAAGGTGTGATCCTCCACAAAACAAATTTCAGCTGATATAAAACTGTTCAGTTTCACAGATAGACAAACAAATGTTCAGTGAGCCAGCTGTTACAAGTTCAGCGGATGACATAATCATTCTAGTGTCCCGTTAACAGCACAAGTTCCAGCCGCTAGGTGGAGCCAACACAAAAAGAAACAAAACCGACATCCCGGTCTGTAGGTCTGTCGGGGCTTTCATTCTGAACACGAAAGTGTCTTTTAATGTCTCCAGAGCCCGATGATTTTGAGTTCTTTGCCATGTTTTACCTCAAAGAGCAAATGTGTAACTGGGTGTATCGAATTTCACCAAATTATAACATGAGAATATTAAAAAATTTAGCAAAGTGCGCAGAGCTCGTCGTTCACACGTCTGCTTCTTGCATGGTGTCACGTGAACGATTTAAAAGTTATTTCAACTCATTATAAGTTTTTCCAATTCATTATTTTACATATAGACTGTTTTTAAGACTAAATGTAAAATAATGAAATTTATGTTTTTGTAATTATTATTATTTTTAAAATGACTTGTAAAGCTATGTTGATTTAACTTAAAACTTTAAGGCAGCAGTTAAACTGTGCATGTTCGTTTTTTACAGTGTAAATAAATGTAATGAGCTCACCACATAAGCAAACATGATGTTTCGAGCTACATGCAGCATACATACAGCGTGCTACCTTCATCCAGGATATTTGCGCGTTGTGCAAAAGTTTGCCAAACCCACATGCGCCTAGACTTTGTGCATTTTGCACAAAAATGCCAAAACTTCCTGGCCATACCCACTGACTTTGCAGGTATGGCTTATGGGATTGCGCTGAGCTTATCGCTAGCACTCTTAAAATAGAGCCCCATATCACTAAAATAATAAATTCATCTACTTGAATAAATACTGTGTTAACCATTATTTATAAACTGAAATGTATAAAATTAAAACCATAAATAAAATATGTTTTTTCAATTTTTATCATGTGTGCAATATGCAAAATAACACACATTAATAATGGTTTAAATATGCACATATATTGTATGTACAAGGCATGTGTATGTATACAGTATGTGTGTGTCTGTTTTAGATATTATGTTTATACATAAATACTGCATGATGGTAATGAATTATGTATTATTTTTATATCTGATGTGCTAGCCAATTCAGCCGAAATACTGATGTGCCAAACAACCACAAAATCAATAAGGCAACCAACCCCAATCACACTCTCTCCATAAAAAAACGTTGGCTAGCTACTATTGCTCAAGCAGGTTTACAAATCATCAACATAACATATAGTTATCAAATTACCAGAAAATTACTATGTGGCAACCAACCCCTGTTGCCGACAGACCACGGTAACACCTATAAATTGTTGTATTTTATAGGCTGGTGTGTGATTTTTCCCCTTTTCTCCCTGTACTCCCAATAATGTTTTGTTTAGAAAAAGTGTTTTTGCTTTTGGCTTATTGATATGGTGTATAGCTGTATGTATCCCATGACATATGCTATATGCTAAAATAATATTTTAACATCAAAATCTAATATTCAATTGGCTAGATTTGAGAAATGTTTTGGATTAAAATAATTATGGTGTTTCCATATTCAGTTACAGAGGCTCAGTGCAATATGACAGGCTCTATCTAAAATCTACAGTGTTGTATAGTGAAAATATATAGCTTTGTTATGACAGAAACCTAATGTTTTTCACTCCTTTTAAAAAACAAACAAACAAACAAAAAAAAAAAACAGTCATTGTGTATCACAGCATATAAAACATTAAACATATTTGTTTGCAAAGTGTTTGTGGTTTGCAAAAGCACTGACATGTTTTTTGTGTTTGTTTGTGTGCCACTCCACCCCTATTTATTTAGCCTGTTTTATTTGTCTATAAGATGCTGTGCTAATGATAAAACAAAAAGCAGTATATGTAGAAAATAATATGCTTAGAAGTTTTGCTGTATGTCATCATCACTTGCTTTAATATATCTCCTTAAAAAATACTCTCTTGTTGTGAATTTTGTATAAAAATGTATAAAATAAATAAATATTGAATTTAAGTAAAAAGAGAACATGTCAACTATGGATAGCCAATCAAATGAGTGAGCTGAATCAATAGGAGGATTGTATAATTTGCTGGCAAATAGTCCTGTTTAGCTTGACATAGATGACACCTGTCAGATGAACCATGCTGCTACAAGGCAGATACCAGTAGTCATCAGAACCATTTTGCACTGCAACTTTTAATCCTTTAAAAGACAAAGAACACTTATTTAAAGATTAAGAAATGTATAAGCCAAATATTTAAAACCAGGACTAAAGATCGCAAGAGAGGCGCAAGTAACGGTGATGGTGCGAGTTGGAGCTGTCTGTGACGCTGACAGATCGAGAGGGAGGTGCAGGTAACGAGTGAGAGCCATGGCAGGTCGAGTGAGAGCTGCCGTTGGCGGTGACAGGTCGAGTGAGAGCTGCAGTTGGCGGTGGCAGGTCGAGTAATAGCCGAGTGAGAGCTGCCTGCGGCGGTGGCAGGTCTCCGTGGCAGGGATTTACCCCCTCTCTAAAAACTTTTTATGCCTTTTACCCTTGTATTTTATTTACCCTTTACATCTGTGAGGAGGGCAGCTCTGGTGTATATCTCTCATAATGTACGCCTCTTTGATCACTTGATCAATGGTGTATTTATGAATCAAATTGAAATTTTTAATGCCAGATTTCGGATCCAGGCAAACAAAAGACATGGGTTCCACCTGCGTACATTAACAATAGCGCATATGTCGCTGACAAGCTGAGGTAAAATTTAGCTCAATTTACCTTATAAATGATGAGCAAGTTTAAGATGTTGCATGCTTGAATCCTATCAGCATGTCTGCTAAGTACAAGTGATCTCTTCTGGTCAATAATTGTATTAACATCATAAACTGAATGCAATCTTTACATAATCCCTTTTTCAAAGAAATAAAATCAATCCTCAGTCTTGTCCGACGGGCCGTATTCAACGATACAGAGGGCCGTATACAGCTTGCGGGCCGCCAGTTGCCCATCAGTGTCTCGTTTGGAAGGCTGCGTCCTCCGGAGGTCGCATTTGTCGGCCGCAAAAGTCATCGAGGCTGTCACGTTTCAGAAAAGGGAGTAGGACACTTCGAATGCATTCTTCGAATGCAACCTTCTTTCACGGGAATTCGGAGGATGCATGAGGTGTATCCTTCGTGGGCACTTACAACCCACAATTATTTGCTTCAAAGGAAATGTCTAAAAAAAAAAAAAATTAATAAAAATAAAGTATTAGACTAAAAGTACACCTGTAAAATCTATTTTCTTTTCTCTATACATCATTATAACTCATTCAAAATTTACCTCATGCATTCCCTTCCAGAGGGACTTTGTTCCCTTCTCACTCAAAGCCCTTGCGCTTGTTAAATAGTGGCGTACTGTCATAGCAACCATGTTACATTCCATTTCCGTTTGTTCTTCAAAGGCCATCTCGTTTAAATGAGGCTTGTTTAAAGGAGGACACTCGGTATACCGCAGCCTTCAAAGTACGCGTCCTACCTATCACGCAGCCTTCGAAACGAGAAACAGCCCCTGCTGTAGACACTAGAAATGTCTCGCCCCTTACTGAAACGGAAAGTATGATTGGTTAGCAAATATCCCATCTCGACTGAAACAAATGTTCTGATTGGTTGCTCAACTGAGTCGGACTGTCTACATTGCCCGTGCCATCTTCCTTCAGTTCAGCCTGAACCCTAACTATACGCTTCCACTGATATAGAAAAAGCCACTCAACGCCGCTCACCACGCCAGAGAGCTTTGGGGCGTGTTAAATCAAAGCAGATTTAAAAGTTACTCAGTTCTGGCGGCCATACATATCTGGACTCATTTTAGGTGAGCATACGCAAGATAAGTAGAAAGATAGGTGTGCACACAGCGTCTGTTTAAGTATGCGCTAGACTACACTATTGCCTAGATTACAGTTGTGCTCAATTCAGTTCATATTGCTTTATTGCCAAAGCATTGCAAAATAATAATAATTAATTGATTTATACAATAAATAAATAGATAAACAAGGGATAAGACATAGCAATACTAAGAAACAAGAAAGGTACATCTCATAGTTTTTGGGATTTATTAATGTGATCAGTTACCAAGTAAGATTTTCAGTTTGTCATTATCATTGAGAGTGGAACTCAGGGATGAGCTGCTGTAATTTCGTATACAATGAATTTCTTAATTGAGAGTACTTTCGGCACTGAAGGAGTCAGTGTAACTTGCAAACAGTAGACCCTGCTTACAAGCGTGGCACCTAATGCCCTTGTAAGTCTGGTGCCAAGTTGTATGCACAATTACTTTTTTCAAAGTTTTCACGTCATTGGGGGGGGGGGGGTGGTGGACGCCATGCAAGGAGCAGACGTGTGAGCGACAAGCTCTGCGCACTTTGCTGAATTTTTGATTATTCTCATGTTATAATCTGGTGAAATTTGATACACCCAGTTACACATTTGTCCTTTGTTGCAAAACATGGCAAAGAAGTCAAAATCCTCGGGCTCTGGAGATATTAAAAGACACTTACTTGTTCAGGATGAAAGCCCCGACAGGCCTACAGACCGGGGACTCGATTTGGATGGCACAGTGAGAGAGGAGATCCAGCGTCAGTTGTCCAACATGTCGATGATGTTGACGAAGATTCTTGCTGACTTGGAGGATCTCGCTGTAATACGTCGATCGATCACGGTGATGGAAATAAAATTCTCTGAGTTAGGTACAAGAGTGTCTGATGTTGAAAAACGAATCGATTTTCTTGAATCTTCGGAGAGGGAATCATCCGCTAATCCACCCGCGACCAAAGTTGATCTGGAACGTCTCCTTGAAAAGCTTGAAGATCTTGAAAATAGAAACCGCAGGAATAACGTTCGAATTGTTGGAATTCCTGAGCATGAGGAGGGCAGAGATATGGTGAAATTCCTGGACGAGCTCTTCCCAAGTCTGCTCGACATAACAGGCCACAAGCTGGAAATCGAGCGAGCTCACAGAGTCCCAGCTCACAGATCTGCTGAGGGAGATAGGCCCAGATCGATTCTGGCCAGATTTCTGAGATCATCCGATAAAGATCTTGTGTTGCGCCAGGCGAGGAGCAAAGGGAAGCTTTCTTGGAAGAACCATAATGTTTTCTTGTTCCCAGACTTTGCGAGTTTGACGAGAGAAACGCGATCGGTTCAAGGAATGTAAGAAACTCTTACATCAGAAAAAGATCTCGTTTGCTCTGATGTTTCCTGCCAAACTGAGAATAGAAACGAAAAACGGTCGCAAAGTATTCACATGTCCAAATCTGGCAATGTCTTTTATAGAATCAATGGCTGAGTAAACCATTGGATGTTTCTCATGTGAGTGGGCCTGACTCGCTGTACCTATCTCTTGAGGAAGCTGGGTGAAATTTTGGGTTTTTTGCGTTGGCTCCGCCGTGCGGCTGGAGCTTGTTTTATGAATAACACTTTTCCTTAAAGAAACTTTTGCATTGATGGAAGATTACATTTGCATTGAAGTTCCCGGCCAGTTTGAGAGTGGATACTACGGATGACCGCAAAATATTTACATGCTCACACAAAGGATGTCTTTTATAAAGCTGACGGATTATGTAAGTCATAGTATATACTTTTATGTAGCCTCCGAGTGAATTGACTCGACCATCCGGGGAACCGGGATGCCGGTTTTGTTTCTTTTTGTATTGGTTCCGTCTAGTGGCTGGAGCTTGTTCTGTTGAATAACACTCCTTTGGAACAGCTGTGGATTAATCTGTTCGTTCTTCGTGCTTATTCCTCCTGCTGGCTGTAGTTTGTTTTGAGTTTTATTTTATTTTTTTACGGGACATTTGAATGATTACGCTGAACTCATAACAGCCGGCTCACGGAACATTCGTTTGTCTGTCGGAGGAATCTGATCGGTTTTATATCAGCTGGAATTTGTTTTGTGGAAGATCACATCCTTGAGACAGTTCTGTGAATGAATCTACACATTTTTTGTGCTCATTCTTCCTATTAACTGGGTTTATTTCACAAAGTATTTTCTGTTATGTAATTTTGCCTCACAAATTTGTGAGGCAAAATTGAGCAATCCGATGGCAAAGTTGTCGTGGGGACTCGTGGGCGTTCATGGACCTTTTGAGTTTAGAGCGATTGTCGCCGGTTGGCGCTGTCGTGCGCGGGGTTAATGCGCACGTTTTCTTTTTTCTGTTTGTTTTGTTTGGGGGGATGTTCGGGGGTTGATTGTTTCACTAATGGGGAATGTGGTCTTCATAATTTTGTTTTTCACACACAATTTTTTATTTGTATTATATCAATATGTCAAATGTTAATATGAATAAGTTGTCTCTCTCCACGTGGAATGTGAATGGGTTGGGGCACCCCATAAAAAGAAGGAAGGTTATTACTTTTCTTAAACGTAAGAAATATGATATAGTGTTTCTTCAAGAAACACATCTCTCCCCGCAGGAAGCTGAAAAATTTGGGAAGATATGGGGTGGACATGTTTTCTTTAGTGTTGGCTCAAGTAAGAGCAAGGGAGTCATTATATTGGTAAATAAACATCTACAATTCAAATTTCTCAAACAGATTAAAGATAAATTAGGAAGAGTCATTATTGTTTTAGCTGAAATTCAAGGGCAAAGTCTGATTTTGGCTAATATTTACGCACCTAACGCTGATGATCAGGGCTTTTTTTTATAAATCTTGAAGGGATGTTGCAAACCACTGGCACCCCTCATGATATAATATTGGGAGGAGACTTTAATCTTTTGATGGACTCAGTCCTTGATCACAGTGAAGCAAAAGTGTGTAAGCCCCCTAGAGCAACATTGACGCTTCACAGGATGTGTAAAAATCTTGGTCTTTCAGATATTTGGAGACTTTTGAACTCATCCGGTAGGGACTATACATTTTTTTCATCAGTCCATAAGATTTATTCTAGAATAGATTTTTTTTTGATATCCAAATCCCTCATTTCATCTGTTGTTGATTGCTCAATTGGAAACACCTTAGTCTCAGATCATGCCCTGGTGAGTTTAGAGGTGATGCCACATATAGAGAAAAAGAAATCATATAGTTGGCGCCTTAATGTATCCCTTTTACAAAATCCTGATTTCCAACAAATGTTAAAGACTGAAATCAATGTTTATATGGAGACCAACTGGTCCTCAGTATCCTCTGTGGGCGTGGCTTGGGAGGCACTTAAGGTGGTTCTTAGGGGTCGGATCATACAGTATGCCTCATTCATCAAGAAATCCAAAGCACAAGAACTTGTGGAGTTGGAAGGAAATATTAAAAGTGCCGAGGCAGAGCTGAAGCGCCGAATGTCATTTGATGGCCTCAGAGAATTAACCCGATTGAAATATAGGTATAATACTGTATTGTCGCGGAAAGTGGAGTTTTGGTTATTCAGGGCAAGACAGTTATACTTTGAGTCGGGGGACAAAGCAGGGAAGCTTTTGGCTAGATATATAAAGCAGAGAGAGTCTTTTTCTACCATTCCCTCAGTGAAATCTGCTGGTGGTGAAATATTTACCTCAGCTATTGATATTAATAATGCCTTTAAAGAATTCTATATTGATCTTTATGGTTCCACGTCTTCATCTACTGATGAAGATATTAGAAACTTTGTGGAACCATTAGATCTTCCTAAACTGACAACTGAGCAAAAAAAAAAAAAACTCTCTTGATTCTGAGATAGCCTTGGAGGAGCTTAACGAGGTAATTAAGTCCCTACCTACTGGCAAGGCTCCGGGGCCAGATGGTTTTGCTGCAGAATTTTTTAGATCCTATGCTACAGAATTGGCCCCACTTTTGTTAGAAGTTTATACTGAATCATTAAAGAAGGGAAAACTTCCTCCAACCATGACACAAGCCCGGATCAGTTTGATTCTTAAAAAGGACAAAGATCCAAGCGAGTGTAAAAGTTACCGTCCAATCTCCCTGATCCAACTAGATGTTAAAATATTGTCAAACATTTTGGCTAACCGATTAAGTAAGGTTATGACATCTCTTATACATATAGATCAGGTGGGATTTATTCGGGGCCGCAGCTCTTCGGATAACATCAGGCGTCTCATCAATATCATGTTGTCAGTGGCGAATGAACAATCTCCGGTCGCTGCCATCTCACTTGACGCCGAAAAGGCGTTTGATATGGTAGAATGGGATTATCTTTTTAAGATTTTGGAAATGTATGGGTTCGGGAGTACATTTATTGGTTGGATTAAATTACTTTATAAACACCCTGTAGCAGCGGTACAAACAAATGGATTAATTTCAGATTATTTTACTCTAGATAGGGGCACTCGACAGGGTTGCCCTCTTTCCCCGTTATTGTTCTGTCTTGCCCTGGAACCATTAGCAGCTGCGATAAGAAAGGAGGATGATTTTCCAGGGGTGACAGCGGGAGGTGCGGCGCATAAGCTTCTGCTTTACGCAGATGATATTTTATTATTTGTCTCTGAACCTACTAGATCTATGCCTTGCCTCCACAGAATTATTAATTCCTTTTCCAAGTTCTCAGGATACAAAGTCAATTGGTCTAAATCCGAAGCTTTGGCGCTGACAGCATACTGCCCAGAAACAGCTTTCCAGCCGGGCGCCTTCCAGTGGCCCAAACAGGGCATTAAGTATTTGGGGATTTTATTCCCAGCAAATTTGTCTGATTTAGTTAGTGTTAATTTTGACCCTTTAATAAAAAGTTTTTCGAGCGATGTCAGCAGGTGGGCTTCATTACATTTATCGATGATTGGGAAGGTTAATGTTATTAAAATGAATTGTATTCCAAAATTCAACTACCTGCTTCAGTCTCTCCCTGTAGATGTCCCCCTCTCTTATTTCAAGCAATTTGATAGCATAGTGAAGTTCTTTATTTGGAATGGTAAGCGCCCCAGGTTAAATTTCAATAAGTTACATAGGCCAATTGACAGAGGAGGGCTAGGCCTACCCAAGATTTTGTTTTATTATTATGCGTTCGGTCTTAGACATTTGGCTCATTGGTCACTTCCACCTGAGAGGGCTCCTCCCTGGTTTTGTATTGAAAAGGAAGTTCTTGCCCCTATCTCTCCACTGCATAGCCTTTCGATTAAACTAGCCGGAGAGGTTAAGTCGCATCCCGTTATTTTGCATTTGCACTCGATATGGACAAAAGTGTCCAGAGTGTTTAATTCTGATATTTATTTAAATGTTGCCTCGAGCATATGGCAGAACCCTAAACTATGTATTAGTAAGTCCCCTTTTTGTTGGTCAGATTGGATTGTGAGGGGGGTTAATGCCCTTGGTGACCTATATGAGGGTGGAGTATTGAGATCTTTTGAAAATTTGGTTCAACATTTTGGCATTCCCAGATCTCAGTTTTATAAGTATTTACAGCTTCGCCACCTACTCTGCACTATTTTTGGGAGTGGCACGCACCCCCCTAAGGCGGCAGGTGCTTTGGGAGAGGTGATTGCTGCTTTTGGAAAAGGCCATGAAGCATCAGTGTATTACTCCCTACTAATTCAGAGTCTGGGGGATGGAGCCTTGACTTCTCTCAAGAGAGTATGGGAAAAAGATTTGAATTTGGTTTTGGAGGATGGAGTGTGGATTAAGATTCTTAAAAATATCAAGTCTGTATCTAGAGATGCAAGGGTTCGCCTTATGCAATTTAAGATTTTACATAGATTTTATTGGACCCCCTCTAGATTATATAGGCTTGGTCTTAAAGACACACCCACTTGCTGGCGATGCCAGTCAGAAGTTGGAGACACTACCCATGTCTTTTGGGGGTGTGTTAAGATCCAGGAGTTTTGGTTGAGGGTTCAGAGGTATTTGTGTGACGTTTTGAACACTCAGGTTTTGCTTTGTCCCAGACTCTGTATTTTGGGTGATGGAGCGGTCATGCATTTAAGGGACAATCATATAAAAAACTGGGTTATGACCAGTCTCATGATCGGCAGGTAAGTAATTTTAAGGGGTTGGAAGTCAAATGGAGCACCCTCTTTTTCGGAGTGGTGTGTGGAAATGGGGAGGGTAGCTGCATTTGAAGAGGCGGTAAGTAGAAGGCTGGGGTTGAGGGACTTATTTGCTAAAAAATGGGGCAAATATTTAGTTTTTTGGGGGGAATCTCGGGGAGGGGATGTGGAGAGTGTAGTTTAATCATGTATGTTTATTATTTTATTTATTTGTGTATGTGTGTGTGTGTGTGTGTATATATATATATATATATATATATATATATATATATATATATATATATATATATATATATATATATATAATATATTTGATGTATGTATATGTATCTGTGTATGTATGTATGTATATGTATGTGTGTGTGTATATATGTGTGTGTGTATATATATATATATATATATATATATATATATATTTATTTTATTTTTTTGGATTGTGTGTGTGTTATGTGGGACCACAGGGGTGTTCGTTAGGGGTCAGGGTGGGATTGTATTAGTAGGGTTTAAATGTAAAATGTTGATTCATTATATATGTGTTGAGTTTTTTTTCACTGTCATTACACATGAATCAATAAAATGTTAATTACAAAAGTTTTCACGGCATAAAAATGTTTTTATCTGACGTACTTAATACAACAGTCTGGGTTTAAAAAAAAAATGTAGTAGCACAATGTTGCAGAAACGTTGTTATGATGTTTTGTAAATGTGTGCACATCCCCTTGTGACCTTTAGGTAACCTACTTACCATGTCCAACCTGGTACTTCATATGCATTATCAAATTTTTTTTTTCTACTGTTATCTTCCAAAGCAAAGGGTTTGCCAACATCCCAACAAACGACGTAGTTTTACCCAACGTACTTAATACGACAGATGACAGTTTTTTCACGTTATAAATACGTATTTTCATAATGTTTTTATCATGTCAGCACATCTCCTTCCAACATTCTAGCAACCTACCAACCACGTTCAACACAGCAAAATTGCTAGTGGTAAAGTAACACACACATTGTCAAATTTAATACTGGCAAAGTGTCTATATGTGTCTACACTATACAGTGTTAAAGTTACACTTTTGAAAGTGTTAACTTTTGAACACTAATTTTGTGTTGATTCAATACTCTATTTAGTTAAAAATAGAAGTTGGTCCCTACCCTAAAAAAAAAGACAAATGGCAGAAAATGTTACAAAATCACTTCTCTTTTATTCAGGTACACCACATTTAACAATCATATTCAACATATCAGACAAATTTGCACATGAGCAATTCCACAGAAATGTCAACCATACCATGAAAAAAATAAGGTTTTAAGCAAAGGAACAAAACCCCTTTTAAATAGTTAATTTAGGTCTACATTTTACAGTATTATAGTGCTATAAAAGTTTTTTTTTTTTTTGAGGAAATTGCATTGTTCGTCCACCTCACATGAGGTGTGCACCATTTCTAAAACATTTTCAACTAGCTATATTTCATGGTTGCAAAAGAGGGATCAACGAATACCGTATTTTCCAGAAAGACAAGGAAATGTCTGAGAAACATATACAATCAATTCGTTATTACAGCGCTTTTTTTCTAATTTTAAGAGCCACATTTATGAGGTCGATGCGTTTCAGAGCTGTCACCTACGTTACGTTTTAGAGGTTAAGTTTAAATCATTAAAACAATATGAATACAAATAAGCTGAAACTTTCTGTGCAAAGCAAATTTATCTTGATGTTAAGTATGATGAACAAATCACCCCCCCCCCCCCCCCCCCCAAAAAAAAATCATATCAATGGGAGAGTCAAAGATCTTCGAGCTCCGACAAGGATTTGTTTACCATGGTGTATCCGCTAGGTAGCTGACTTGTACCACTGTGATCGGATTTATGCCTTACCATGAAAAAATAAAGTTTTTACCCAAAGAAAAAAACCCTTTTTAAGTTGTCCATAGGTCTGTATTTTACTGTATTAAAGTGCTGTTGCCTTGTTGCCTAAATTAAATTGCCATGTTCATCCACCACATGAGGTGTGCACCAATACTAAAATAACATCTTCAACGCAAATGTTCACTCAGCCGATTGTTTACATCCTACCTTAAAGGACACACCTCTAGATGACGTGTTTTCCCCTCGCTCTCTCGCGCCCTCTGGTGGTTAAGAAGAGTCGTTTCTGAAGTGATAAATCTTCTATTTTCAGATAGAATCTCCACTTTATTTGCACTAATTCTTAAGTTATTTGATATAATTTACATATATGTAAATTTATTTATAAAATTACAGTATAATTAAAAAAAAATCATAGAAATACACGGTTGCCATGAAGTGAATTGCCACTATGAAATGATCAATCTAGTCAGTTTTAACTATTTTTATTACCAAATATCAATGTTAACAACAGCAACAACAATCAATTTAATAAAACAAATGATCACAAATAATATCACAAATAAAGGAACAATATAATTTATTTATACAAAGATATATATATATATATATATATATATATCTCATCTTACCGTGCGATGGCAAAAACTAATGCTGAAAGACAAAAGGCATTCAGAGAGAGGAAGAGGAATGATGACAATTTCAAGGAAAAGGAAAGAAAGAGAAAGCAAGCAGAGAGACTAAGAAAGAAGGAAACGCAATCAAAACAAGAGGCAGAGAGATTCAGGGAGAATGCTAGACAAAGGCAGAAGAAAAGGCATTTGCTCAAGAAGTCACAGCTTCCTGTTTTACTCCAGGAGTCACCAAAGAGATCACCATTTAATTCAAGACAGTCTCTAGGCAAGGCAGTAAAACCAGTACTCCGAGCTTTACCAAGCAGCCCTCACAAAAAATGTAGTTATAAAAAATAAATAAAAAAATTGCCATGTCACTGTGCCTTCTTGCAGAAAAAAAAATCGTGTGACTGCCACAAGTACTGTATATGATCATGTCAGGGAATTTTATGAAAGAGATTACCTTTCAAGGCAAGCACCAGGGATAAGGGATGTGGTCACGATCAGAGAGGGAGGAGTAAAAAAGAAGATTCAGAAACAACATTTGACAATGTCTATTCTAGAGGCCTACCGCTGTTTCAAAAGTGAACATCCGGAGTGTATAATTGGGAAATCTAAGTTTGCTGAGCTCCGAACATCTCATGTATTCTGGTGTTCAGACACGCCACGAAATGTGTGCCTTTGCTGATACCATGAAAATATAAAATTAGCCCTGGACTGTTTGCAACATGTTATCCCAAGGCAAGCATTTCAGAGCACACAGGATTTTGTTGAAGCTGTGGTCTGCAGTCCAGACTGTCCCAAATGTATGTTAAGTCAGTGTGATGAGTGCAGAAATGGCAAGCTGTTGGAAATGCGTATCCTTAGTCACATCCCAGAAGAAGGCAAGCTAATTAAGGTAACCTGGTACACATGGGAAGCAACAGGAGGTCTGCCAAATAAGGTCCAAAAGAGTGGCACACTGGGTGATGTACTTCTTGTTCTCAAGACAGCTGCTACAAAATTTTTGCATCACTGTTTTGTGAAGAGACATCAAAGTGCATCTTTCCAGGCCAAAAAAAAAAAAAAAAAAAAAAGCAAGACAGACAAGGAAATTGTGGTGCTGCAGGTAGATTTTGCTGAAAACTACACCACTGCCTACCAAGATCAGATCCAGTCAGCACACTGACATCAGAGACAGATCACAGTGTTTCCATCTGTTGTGTGGTCTGATGGAGATGCAGAGTAATATGCCATTGTGAGTGACAGCTTGGAACATGACAAGAGGTCTGTGGCAATATTCATCACCAAGATTGTGGAACACATTCAAGAGAAGCATCCCGAGATGAGAGAGATTCACATATTCAGTGATGGAGCAGCTTCTCAATTTAAAAACAAGTTCATCTGGTGTTTCCTGTCAACCACTTTCAAGGAGCTGTTCCCAAATATATGGGTGCAGTGGCACTTCTTTGCCACAAGCCATGGCAAAGGTGCTGTGGATGGTGTGGGAGCAACAGTAAAGCGTGCTGTTAATACAGATGTCTTCAGCAGACAGGCAATCATTGTTACAGATGCAGCATCACTTGTAGATTCTGCAAGGAAGAGTTGACCAAACACTGAAATCAAACTGATTACATCCATTGAAATCACAGATTTTACAGAGCAGTACAAGCTGGATGATAGGTGGGCCATTATCACAGCTGTTCTGGGCACTCAGTCCATCCATCATATGGATTTTTCACCCAGGAGCCAGTCTCCTAGGGAAAAATTTGTCACAAAATCTACTCTGAGGCAGAACAGACAGGTGTCCACACATCTTTACTCTCAGAAGCCACATCTACTGAAACTCCTCAACACCAGTCCTCTGAGTCCCAGTTAACTGCTGCAAAGAACAATAAAACTGGAGATTGTGTCTTGATCCAATTCAAGGCAAACAAATAATTTAGACAGTTTGTTGAACTTGTGAATAACCAAGACCACGAGGCACTTGAAATACGGTTCTTAAAAAGGAATGATAATGCTGGATTTGTGTACATCTTACCTATGGTGGAAGATAAAGCTTGGGTGAGACTTTAAATCCATAAGTAGACAATAGGGGGAGGTATCAGTTTGCAGAGACAGTCTTGGCAGAACAGAGAAGGAAAAATAATATGAAAAGGAATCTAGATTAAATGTCATCTAATTAATCGTATTCATGTTTGTTTATTTGATATTTATTCGCCTTGTTTGTTCACAACCTCTGATAAGAACGACAATCAACACTTGATGTTTTAATTGCTTAATACATTTCATCATTTCAAAGTTTTACAATATTCAATGATATTTTTAGTTACAAGTGTATGTAAAAAGTTAATTGTAAACTATTTAAATATTTATTGTAAAAATTATTTCTTAGACATGTTCATAAACAATAAATGATTAACTGTATGTGCTGTATACTCACCTTTTTTGGACATCTGTTTCGCATAGATCGTGTTGCTGCTTTTTTGCTCTTAATAAAGAATCCAAATGCCAGCCATTTTTTGACTTGGTTAAAACATAACTTTTGCAATAATTAGTACTAGCGATCATTTTGACACAAATCATAATATTGCAACCATTTTGACAAAACGTAATGCGCACTGAACTGCAACAAACTTGCTGAAAACAGTACGATCATTTTGACACAAAACATAATTTTTCAGTTTAAAGTTGATCAATTGTGCAGCCTTACCATACTGATGACGCAGAGGTCAAAGTTGGGTGGTTTAAATACCCATTAGAGGTCTCTATTAAAGTTTTCAAAGCATTGTATATGCTTTTACATAGTCAGGTAAGTTCTGCTTTCAGAACTGTCACATCCATAACAGAGTTTGTTCCTCAATGCGAGAACGACAATGAAATAAATAATAATATTACATGTTCTTTGAAGTGCCAACCCTTCTACATTCTGTGGCTATTGTTGTTCCAGAATTGTGAATTTTAATTCACAGAGATCCTACAAAGTATGTAGTCTCTTAAAAAGTCATGTCCATACTTGTCACATCCATAACGCAAGTGTATATCCCAATCTGAACTGGAAAAAATATAGTATAGACTGACTTTTTTCTGATGTCTGGACTCTACCAGCAGGTATGAATGGTTTCATATAATAGTAATTGATACTTTCCTGAGAAGTTACATTTGAAGTTTTCACTACAAATGTCACATCCATAACGCTAGAATTGCTCACATTTAAAATGTTTCAGACTTTAGACTTGCAGTCTGAAACAAAACTACAATAAGGCACAATGTGTTCTTTCATTGTCATGTGAAAAATGCCTGTCGTGAAGTCTATAAAATCAGTCACACAAATGATAGTGAAAAAAATAATCTCAATACAGAATGCATTCACATGCTCTTCAAAACACATTACAAAAAGAATGTTTGCTCATCTTTAACAACATTTTTATGAATATATATCATTTGAAAACAGGCATTTCATTTTCAACAGCAGAGCATTCCAACTTGGTATTCAGTTCCATAGCTTTTTACCCAGGAGGAAATAATGGAGACAGCTGACATATTCAAAGTTTAAGATGACAAACAACAGCGTCTTGTGCTTGAGAAAGAACGTTGCTTACAAGTTCCTACATTGTACCAACTAAACACTGAACAGTACTTTCGGAGAATCCAGATGCTTGCACCTAAACAATGATAAAGCTTCACATATCTAGAAGCTGCCTATTTTCAACAGTAGCTGGAAAAGTGACAGGAGAATCCTCACTTCGCAGTGAGTCAGAAACAAGAACAATGTCACCACTGCCCAAACTGACAACAGTACCCGAGGCTGCACATTCTCCATGCCCTCTAAATGTTCCTTGAGTCCGTAATATGCACTGTCCAAAACACAGATAACCATCCAGGTTTTCCACATTTTAAATGCAATGAATGCCCTGGCAAAAAACCATGAAGAAACTTCAGATGCTGAAACAAACCTCAGTTTTATGAATTCTCACTCGTGTCCTTGACCCTTGGATTCTCCTTGGCTGTGCCCACTTCAATTCCATACACACTTGTTTGGATGAAAGTATAGAAGTTGCATAAGGACTCATCGTAGGATACAGAACACACAAAGTGCACCTTAAAGAGTTGGTCAAAGAGTCAACAGCTATCTGCACCATGCAGGGGATGGCTTTCTGGTCCAGGATGATGTAAAACTTCTGGATACTACTCTTTTCCTTCCCCAACACAGAGGAGGAAGGGCAGTGTTGATCCAACTCGGTCAAGGAACATCGCAATGCTCATCCCCATCTAAGAGCGTAAGACAGTAGAAATTAGAAACAATGTTGTGTCAACTATAACCCAACAGACAGATAATACAATTTCTACTTCACAAATCCAGTTGCAAGATAGGCATGTGTACACATCTGACTAAAGACAGCTCTCTGTATCACTCTTGAAATGGCCCATCCTGTGGCACACCAAAGTGATCAGTGAACCTAACCAAGACTACCTTAAAGGGATAGTTCATCCAAAAATGAAAATTCTCTCATCATTTACTCACCCTCATGCCATCCCAGGTGTGTATGACTTTCTTTCTTCAGCAGAACATATTTGAAGAAAAACAGAAAAATATCTCAGCTCAGTAGGTCCTTAAAATGCAAGCTGACGGTGATCAGATCTTTGAAGCTCCAAAAAAGACAGTCAGCATAAACGTCATCCATATGACTCCAGCGGTTAATGTTTTATAAAGCAATACGATTGCTTTTAATGTGAAAAAATATTAATATTTAAGAACTGAACTATAAATCGTTCGTTCCGGTCAGCAGCAGTATGCGCGTTCACGTCACGAGAGGGTGGAGTACACATGGTCTCTCGTGTGACATATATGCATTGCCATGGATACAAATGTAATCTCAAATTTTTCTCTCAGTTGAGACATCCAGGAGAAGCACACACACGCACTGTTTTGAGTAAAGAAACAGATACAAATAAAGATCTAAACCAAAACCAATGAAACTTTTGGACAGCATTCCTCCTACTCCGTTGTAAACAGCGCTGCTCTTCCGGGTGTGTCACCTGTGCGTCAGTTCTTGCGTGAACATGCCAATGCGATTATGTCACACACATACTGTTGACCGGAAGCAATGCTTTATAGTTAAAAAGTACTTAGATATTGATCGTGAAGCAGGGTTGCCAACTAAATACAGGACGCTTGAGCCCCTTTGAACATTTTGTTGATTCAATACAGGGCATTTCGCCATCTGATCGGGGTCCTGCTGAAATACAGGACAATAGGCTTCCCGTATGGGACATCTTTACTTCCGTCGAAATACGGGACAGTTGGCAACCCTATCATGAAGTGATATAATAGGTGTGGGTGAGAAACAGTTAAAAATGTAACTCTTCTTTCACTTTTACATCTGAAAGTCACATGTGGTGCCTGTTTAATTTCATTTTCAAATCTGAAAATGAAAGTTAAAGTGGAGATTTAGAGTAAAAAAGGACTTAAATATTGTCCTGTTTCTCACACACCTATTATATTGCTTATGAAGATACAGATTTAAACACTGGAGTCATATGGATTACTTTTATGTTTCCTTTATGTGATTTTTGGAGCTACAAAGGTCTGATCACCATTCACTTGCATGAAATATTCTTCTAAAAATCTTTGTGTTCTGCTGAAGAAAGAAAGTCTTCATCTAGGATGGCATGAGGTAAATGATGAGAGAATTTTCATTTTTGGGTGAACTATACCTTTCAGTACTCCGAATCACATATTCTCACAAGCACTTCTAGACTAGACTAACTGTTTGTGGACAAGACTATCAAGCAATGCTAAAATAATATTAGAAGATTTCTAGGACATTTAACTTCATCAGGGTTGCTGCAGAGTTTTTAAAATCAAATTTAAGACCTATTAAGACCTTTTTCAAGACCTGAACAAATACAATTAATACTGCATCCCCATACCAAAACATACCAAAACAATCTCAAAATAAATCATGTATCACAGACTCTTACTTAAACAGAGAGGGACATACAATTCAACATGGCCTTAGCATTGCTTATCAGTAAAACAGAGTAGGTTATATGCACATTTAAAATACTCAAGACATGTTTTCCACATATTTATCACATTAAAATTGGTTTATGTACCATTATATAAATAAATACAAATTAGAGGTTGACTGATATTGGATTGTGCTGATTCAATAATGTGTTGAAAGCAAGCCAGTTAGTCTGCCAATAGTTTTTAAATGGGTAGCCTATATTAAATGTTCTTAGTCTTTACTTCCTGTGATGGGGAGAGCCCATGGGGGTGGGGGGTTACAACATAAACAATTAAAAGTAAACATTGTCATATTTCATCAACACTACATGAAGAACACAACAGTGCCGCATTTTCACTTTGAAGGACACAGCGCATGCATTTATTTAATTAAATCATATTCTTTTGAAGTTTGATACTCACATTAGGTCATATCACGATTCCCATCTTTCCACCCCCAAATTTAAGACCTTTGTTGTATCATTTTAGATATTTAAAACTTTTTTGAACTTCAATTTTGGAAAACTGAATTTAAGACATTTTAAAACTTTTTAAGGATCCATGGGAACCCTGCTTCATGAACCTGACCAGACAGTCAGCAGCTTCAAGGGGACTGAGTTTCCCAGTCTTCCTTCATTTGACAGTTGGAGACAAGAGATGAACGAGTAGGATGATAGATGCAATGTCGCTGTCCCATCCTAACGGAATAGAATTTTAACCCCCACAACCCATAAATATACAGTTAAAGCTCAAACCAGCAAACACACACACACACACACAAACACACATAGCAGTCAGCAATTATCCGAAGTGAGTAGAATGTTGCCATTTTGCAATTAACTTGCCTGAGAACCAAAGAGTATTGTGAAGTCTTGGTCAATCTTGTACACGCAGAAATCATGTCAATCACAATTACACAACACAGTAAGAACATCAAGGTTATCTCAATATTTCTTACCAAGTCTGGTGTATCCAGGAATCAGGGAAGGTAATTCAGGATGGGTGAAGACTTGTCTGGATCATGTATCATATTCTGTCTGTGCTTGAACGTTGCCTTCATTCTCTCCTTAATAATTGGTTGATCCATTGAATGCTTCATCACGGATATAGCTTCTCAGCTGTTGAAGATGTCTCGCCCAGAGTCTTGGGGCCATCTTGGTAAACCGACTTTGATGTCCTCTTCAAATTATTTCCTGAGTTGCGTAAACTATTTACAATCTTTAGGCAAAGTAACCCTGGCAACTGAGTGGATCATAGTACTGTTCCTGTCAAACGAAAAATGTATTTGCTTCATAAAGTTATCAGTATAATGCAAACCAAATAATTGTGGCATACTGCATTAAAAAAAAAAAACAGAGAGACAATTTACTTCACACTCACATAACCAGTTGGTCCTCACTAATCCTTCAAATTGCTGAAAAGAATTCCAAGATCACTGGTTATGCTGATACTGGCTGTGAACAGAAAGACAAAGATTGAAGATTAGATAGGTCAAAAATGTTATATAGTCACAATTTGATTTTATCTGTAGCATTTCATATGAATGGCTATTTGGTATTTTACTATTCATATTTATATTAATTGACATTCATAACTATGACTGACAAGTGTAAAAAATCAATAATAAAATACATATGGGTCTTATTTACAATTAGTGGGTGTTTTATATTAAGAACTACACTGCAAACAATTTTATTGGTCACTTACCCATAACTCTCTACCATGTCCGCTATGAGGATGTTGACCAGCTTTCTTTGTGTTTGGTCAGACAGGTTGTTAGGTAGAACTGTCAATATATATGAGCCTCCTGATTTTGAGTGCAGAGCTGCATAAAACAGCTGCAATATAGATAATGCAAAGAAACCTGCTTAAAGTATCTTAAAGTTCTTGATATTTGAAATTCTATGCACAACCTGAACAAGAAAAAAATAAAAACTTCCATCTTTTGACAGACTTACTGTGGAGTCTGAACTTTCCGATTCCACTGTTAAAATGAAGACCCAGAGCAGGAGGCCTCAGAGAAATGTCTCATTCAGCTTATATAACATTATCCTGGAATTTAAAAAAAATTGTGCATTCAACATGACAGTTTGAACATTAAATTTTCTTTAAATACAAAAATAAAAATATTATACTCTATAAGGAAGATGCTATCATGAGGGATGTGCAGTTAGAAGTATGAAGAGGGTACACAACCTTGATAATATTTTGCATTAAAACATGACAGCAGGTCGTTTGAGTTTCTTACTAGACTTATCGCTATCCAAAACATTGAAAGTCACATTAGATGATGTAACCAACTCATCACAAATATCGGAATCAACTTCAACTCCTGTAGAGACTTTGAGGAACACGTTGGTTCAGTTTGTCAAGTTGAACTTGGCATAAACTAAGACGCAGAAACAGATACACTTAAATGAAGTTCAAATGTATTACAATAAAATGTTTAAAAATGTACAGTGTTTACATTTAGCCATTCGAAGTGATTCCAAGGCGCATTATCTAAATGGGGCCCGACTTACAAAAGTGTAGAGTGTTTTTTAAAATTGCTAATACTATTTTCACATGCAAGTGGTAAAATAAAAAAATTCTTAGTACAAAACACGAAACTGATTACACTTGTAACAAAGCTAGTCATTCTTTCAAAATCTGCTGACATGCTTTCATTTCAACTGTACAGGTTTCCTTTCATATATTCACTTTTTTTGTTTCAGAACACAAGATTATTGTGACATGTAATAAGAAGATTTGGTTCATGTAAGTATTTTTTCATATACCTACCACACATTTCGGTAAGAGCGTGTTGGAACTGATTTCAAAATAAAAGTGACCTTCCGGTGAACGTCATTTTACATTCAGTCAGTCAGTCAGTCTGTCAATAATGAATGAATAAATAAATAAAAGAATAAATAAAAACACATAAATAACTACAAAAAACAAAATGAATAAATATTAGACAAAAAATAAACTATTTTAATAAAAAATAACGCCTGCTTAATAATAACTTAATAATAAAGAATACATTTCAAATAAAAAAAATCATATCACTTTTATTGTCACACAACCATATACACAATTGCAATAGTGTGTGAAATTCTTGGGTGCAGTTCCGAGCAACATAGTAGTCATGACAGTGATGAGACATATACCAATTTACAATAAACATCAGATTTACAACACAATTTAAAATCTAATAAGCACATAATTACACATAACACAATATACAAATAATAACATACAATGTACAGTATACAATACACACAATATAGAATACACATTATACAATAAAAAAGTATATATAGTATATATAAAATGTACAGTAGGATGTATTGTACTGTATTGACATTCAGGCTGTCGGTTGATAGTAAGTTGCCAGTGTGTTCTTAAGAGAGAATATAATATAATAATGATATAATTTATGAGATATAAGAGTAAGAGTAATAAAGTGCAGTACTGATGTATTTTGATCGTGGGAGATCAAGGGTTCAAAAGTCTGATTGCTTGGGGGAAGAAGCTAACATGAAGTCAGCTGGTGCTGGTCCTGATGCTGCGATATCGCCTGCCTGATGGTAGCAGTGAGAACAGCCCATGGCATAGGTGGCTGGAGTCTCTGATGATCCTCCGAGATTTTTTCACACACTGCCTGGTATATATGTCCTGGAGGGAGGGAAGCTCACCTCCGATGATGTGTCTGGCAGTTCGCACCACCCTTTGCAGTGCTTTGGGGTTGTGGGCGGTGCTATTGCCATACCAGGTGGAGATGCAGCCAGTCAGGATGCTCTCTACAGTGCAGGTGTAGAACCGTGTGAGGATGTGGCGGTTCATTCCAAACTTCCTCAGCCATCTCAGGAAGAAGAGGCACTGATGAGCCTTCTTCACAACGGCCTCAGTGTGGACGGACCATGTGAGTTCCTCAGTGATGTGGACACCCAGGAACTTCAAGCTGCTGACTCTCTCCACTGGTGCTCCATTGATGGTGATGGGGCTGTGTTCTCTATCTCTTCTCCTGAAGTCCACCACAAGCTCCTTTGTCTTACTGACGTTGAGGGAGAGGTTGTGCTCCTGACACCAGTGTGTCAGAGTGTGCACCTCCTCTCTGTAGGTTGTTTCATCATTGTCAGTGATCAGACCTACCACTGTTGTATCATCAGCAAACTTAATGATGGCATTGGAGCTGTGTGTTGCCACACAGTCATGTGTGTACAGGGAATACAGGAGTGGGCTGAGAACACAGCCCTGCGGGTCTCCAGAGTTGAGGGTCAGTGATGAAGAGATGTTGCTGCCCATTCTAACCACCTGGTGTCTGCTTGACTGGAAGTCCAGGATCCAGCTGCACAGTGAGCTGTTTAAGCCCAGAGCCCGGAGTTTCTCATCAAGCTTGGAGGGCACTATGGTGTTGAATGCTAAGCTGTAGTCTACAAACAACATTCTCACATAAGTGTTCTTTTTTTCCAGGTGGGAGAGAGCAGTGTGTATTGTAGATGCAATGGCATCATCAGTGGAGCGGTTGTTGCAGTAAGCAAACTGCAATGGGTCCAGTGATGGAGGCAGCAAAGAGCAGATGTAATCTCTGATTAGTCTCTCAAAGCATTTGCTGATGATGGGGGTCAGAGCAACAGGATGCCAGTCATTTAAGCAAGTGATTTTGGATTGCTTTGGAACAGGCACAATGGTTGACGTTTTAAAGCATGTGGGGACATCAGACAAAGAGAGGGAAAGGTTGAAAATGTCTGTAAAAACACCAACCAGTTGGTTCGCGCATGCTTGATGACGTGGCCCGGAATGCTGTCTGGACCCGCGGCTTTGCGGATATTCACCCGTCGGAAGGATCGGGTTACATCCGCTACAGAGACGGAGAGTGAACTAACCTCTGTAGCTTCGGCCGCGAGAGCTCTCTCCACGAGGCCGGTGTTATTTCCCTAGAAATGAGCATAAAAAGTATTTAGCTCATCCGGGAGAGAGGCAGCGGTGTTCACGGCTGAGTTTTTATTCCCTTTAAAGTCCGTGATGATATTAATTCCCTGCCACATGCTTCTAGAGTTGGTGGTGTTGAACTGTCCTTCAATCTTGTTCCTGTACTGACGTTTTGCTGTTCTGATAGTTTTTCGGAGGACATAACTGGCTTGTTTATGCTCCTCCGCTTTCCCGGAATTAAAAACGGAGGTCCGTGCATCAAGTGCCGAGCGAACATCGCCAAAGACCATCTGACTTTTAAGCACCAAAATGACAGACTGTCACTGAGAAACTTCCTGTTAACACAGACCAATTTAACTTCAGAATGATAGTACACCACCTCAGAGTGCCACTCACACAATGTCAGGACTGTCTTATGTTGAATTTCAAAATTAAAGCATTCTAAATTGTCATATACATGCTGTGTTTTCTATCAATTCAGATAGATATTAAAAGGAAACTCCCTGTTTCCAAAGAACAATTTCACTTAAGAATCAGAATCAGAATGAGCTTTATTTCCAAGTATGCTTACACATACAAGGAATATGTCTTGGTGACAGGAGCTTCCAGTACACAACTATACAAAAAACAGCAACAAGACTTTTAAAAAAATAATTAAAATTGAATAAAAAATAGATAAATATTGAAAAGAAAAAGTATATATAGAATACACAATAGCCAATATATATATATATATATATATATATATATATATATATATATATATATATATATATATATATATATATACACATACATACATACATACATACACACATACATACATATACATACATATACACACACACATACACACACATACACATACATATACATACATATACACATATATGAATATATATACATACATATACATGCATACACACATACGTAGTGCAAATCTAAATACAAATCGGTTATGTACAGTGCAAGGGAATGTAATGGCAGACGAGGTAGGATGTGTTGGATAATATAAAAACACTAAGCTGTGTATTGCACATTAATTATTGCTCAAAGGGGCAGTTTTAACTGTTCATGAGATGGATAGCCTGAGGAAAAAAACTGTTCCTGTGCCTGACGGTTCTGGTGCTCAGAGCTCTGAAGCGTTGGCCAGAAGGCAACAGTTCAAAAAGGTAGTGGGCAGGGTGAGTGGGGTCCAGAGTGATTTTTCCAGACTTTTTCCTCACTCTGGAAGTGTATAGTTCTTGAAGGGGGGGCAGGGGGCAACCAATAATCCTCTCAGCAGTCCAAACTGTCCTATGTAGTCATCTGATGCCTGATTTCATAGCTGAACCAAACCAGACTGTTATTGAAGTGTAGAGGACAGACTCAATGACCGCTGAGTAGAACTGTATCAGCAGCGGCTGTGGCAGGTTGAACTTCCTCAGCTAGCGAAGGAAGTACAACCTCTGCTAGGCTTTTTCGCAATGGAGTCAATGGTCTCCAGGTCCTGTGAGATGGTAGTGCCCAGGAACCTGAATGACTCCACTGCTGCCACAGTGCTGTTTAGAATGGTGAGGGTGGACAGTGTTGGGGGGTTCCTCCTCAAGTCCACAATCATTTCCACCATTTTGAGCGTGTTCAGCTCAAAGTTGTTTTGACTGCACCAGAGAGCCAGCTGTTTAACCTCCCTTCTGTATGCAGACTCATTGTCATCTCGGATGAGGCTGATGACAGTGGTGTCGTCTGCAAACTTCAGGAGCTTGACAGAAGGGTCCTTGGCAATGCAGTCGTTAGTGTAGAGGGAGAAGAGTAGTGGGGAGAGCACACATCCCTGGGGGGCACCAGTGCTGATTGTACAGGTGCTGGAAGTGAATTTCCCCTGTCTCACAAGCTGGTAAGAAAGCTGGTAATCCACTGACAGATAGACGTCAGAACAGAGTTGGTGTAATTTAGTCCGGAGAATAGCTGGGATGATGGTATTGAAAGCCGAACTGAAGTCCACAAAAAGTATCCTTGCATATGTCCCTGGTCTGTCCAGATGTTGCAGGATATGATGCAATCCCATGTTGACTGCATCATCCACAGACCTGTTTGCTCGATAAGCAAATTGAAGGGGATCTAGAAAGGGTCCAGTGATGTCCTTCAGGTGGGCCAACACCAGTCTCTTAAATAACTTCATGACCACAGACATCAGGGCAACAGGTCTGTAGTCATTAAGTCCTGTGATTTTTGGTTTCTTTGGGATGGGGATGATAGTGGAACGTTTGAAGCAGCATGGGACTTCACACTGCTCCAGTGATTTATTGAAGATCTGTGTGAAGATGGGGGCCAGCTGGTTAGCACAGGATTTAAGACATGCAGGTGAAACGCCATCTGGGCCCTGTGCTTTCCTTATCCTTTGTTTTCGAAAGACACGGCTCACATCATCTTCACAGATCTTAAGTGCAGGTTGAGTAGCAGGAGGGGGGAGGAGGGGGGGTTGCAGGAGGTGTTGGTGTTTGTGTGAAGTGAAGGTCAGAATGGGTGTGGGGTGTGAGATTGGGCCTTTCAAATCTACAGTAGAACATATTCAGTTTGTTAGCCAGTTGTTGGTCCGCCACAGGGTTGGGGGTAGGAGTCCTGTAATTTGTAAGTTGTATCATGCCACTCCACACTGATGCAGGGTCGTTAGCTGAACACTTGTTTTTCAGCTTCTCAGAGTATCTTTTTTTAGCCACTCTGATTCCCTTATTCAGTGTGTTCCTGGCCTGATTGTACATCACCTCAGAGTTTCACTCACAGAATATCAGGGCAGTCTGATGTTGAATTTCAAAATTAAATCCCTCTAAAATGTAATTTACATGCTGTGTTTTCTATAAATTCAGATAGATATTAAAAGGAAACTCCTTGGTTTCAAAGAACAATTTCACTTCAGAATGATATTACACCACCTCAGTGTCACTCACAAAATATCAGGACTGTCTGATGTTTAATTTCAAAATTAAAGCCCTCTAAAATGTCATATACATGCTGTGTTTTCTATGAATTCAGCTAGATGTTAAAAAGAACAATTTCACTTCAGAATGATAGTACACCACCTCAGAGTAGGGTTGCAATGGTATGAGATTTTCACGGTATGATAACCGTCTCAGAAAATATCACGGTTTCACAGTATACAGTATTACACAATTATTATTATCAGTTACAATGACCCTTAAAGGAGTGAAAACAGAAGTTTTTTTTTTTTTTGGTTGAACAAACGCTTTATTATAATTGAAATCATTTTTTTTAATTGAAGTATGTGTAAAAAAAAAGTCTCCCTTTTGAAAATAAATAGAATAAGAAAGCTAACAGAATTATAAACATGATAAAAAAAATAGCATGTAACTATAACATGTTATATAACTAAAGCATGTTAGTTTACATGTTAGCATAGCATATTAAATTAACTACTAAATGAAAAATAACATCGGCTGTGTGTGTCCCATGATTATTAACAATTAACATATACTGTAGGTGCGTGACAGCATACTGTACCTTTAACTCAGTGGTTCTCAACTGGTTTTGCTTCAGGACCCAGATTTTACATTGGAAATCAAGTGGCGACCCACCATAGTAAAAACGTAACCTGTATTTAATGTATCCTGGGTCACATTTCCTTTTATGTTGCATAGTTTTGTTCATGGTTTTCAAGTACAAGGACATGCATCAAGTGACATTATTTTTGTTGTTGATGTCAACAACAAAATCTACAGGAAGTTTTCTCTCCCCCCTTTTAAAAATTAAAGAGCATATTTACTTATAGGCTATGAGTCCATTATTATCCCGTTTGTTTCCTAATTTCAAAATAAATTAAACAGAACATACATATTACACAAGAGGAAAGGCTCCTCATTACCATGGTTAGGTCAGTGTAGCTATTCTTAAATAAGAGTAATAATAATAACAAATTATAGTATTTAGGAAAAAATAAATACTAGCGGAAACACATCTTGAAACTTTAACTACAACTGCCACTGTTGATATAAATTGAGGTTAATAGATTCTACCTTTAGATTATTTCATATGAAACTATAACATTTTGTCAAAATATAACAGTTACTTTTACTCATGTAAAATCGTGAAACAATTTTGTAAAGGTGATGATGTATAATGAAAAAAAATTAGCGCATAGCACAGTGTTGCTGTTTTCCTCCTCAGTGCTGTTTGGCATGTCAGGGCTGCCTACTGTTTGAGAGGTTCGACTTGACTTTGTTGGGCCTGATGTATTCAGATAGAAGACTGAGGCAGGCCTAACACAGTCGTAAAAACCCAACTCAAGCCCCCACACACCAAGTCATAAATCTTACTGATAAAAATCGTGCCAAAATCAAACAAAGGGAGTCCAAAACAGACTACAAATCCAATGAAGCCTTGCTCACTAAAGGATCGAACTCTCAACTCCTATTGGATGAGGCACACAACAGAATGTCCCTCAAACATGACATCATCAGGAGTTGAAATACCTCTGAAATGCTTTCGGGATTTGCTTCCAGCAACTTTGTTCGTCCTGTATAGACGCAGTTCATCGCTGCTCTCAGGTGCAACCTCGTGGCACAAGGAAGTAACGTCCCGCTTGAAACTGTGGCCATGCAATCTCCATCTCGCTGGACGAGTTGAGATTACTCTGTGTTCAACCGAACACTCTAACGGATCCGAAGGAAACCGCCGAGCAATTTGCATCTTCATCCGTTTACCTACAGAAGTGAAGAGATTAAAGATTTCTCTTCCATCTTCAATCAAGTCGACATTTCTGAGTTCTCCGCCAGCCCGCCGAGAATCAACAGCCGTACCGCCCGCCGACAGAGCGAGGAATGGCCTCCCGTCATCACCCGAGCCTCGAGGAACCGAGTCTGAGTTAAAGGACGGATGAACACACATTCTGCATCCTCATGCGATTCAAGTAAGAGGTTTATGTCTGGGCAGAGATAGAATATTATAGTGTGTTATTCTTGTGTTTCAAGGTTTTTGCTTGTACAGTTTACAGACTGCCATGTCCGCTCATTATTAATACTCAGGGTATTAATTATCACAAATTTGTTTTGCTGTATTTTGGTCCAACCAAATTGGACTGTTGTGCAATTTCGCCATCGCGGGTGAGACAGGAAAACTGAGTTCATCCACTAAAGAGTCAAAGTACGCAGGACTGTTTATGAGCCGTCCACCGCGTCTCTGAGCGATGAACTAACAGCTGCTTTCTCTCCCATGATCGTGAAATCGGCTTTAGGGCCGTCACTTCTCTCTCTCTCTCGTACTAACCGCACACACACACACACACGCACGCACGCGGCCCCTCACAAACATTCTGGCTCACATTTTTGGCTCGTAGATAGCTTAAATGCTAAAGCCCAGCTTTGTCCCTAAGCTATCGTACAAGCGGATACACGTGGTAACTGGTAGACGCCATTGACTGGTTTCTCTCCGCCCCCATTCGCGGTCATATTCCGTGGCCGGAAGTCTCGCGTGACATACTCTCCACGAGAGTCACGTCTGCCATTTTGTGCGCATCCCTCCTTACACACACACACTGTCACACACACACCTTATGTGTTATAGGATTATTTTTATTTCCATATCTAATCATATCACTGTTTAGTTTGTAGTTGTAAGTCGGAAGTTTATTGACTGCATTGTATTAATTATTAATTGATATTACTGCATAAATAAACTTTGTTTATATTACAAAGAGAAGTGTTTTGGTTTGTTTTGCATATGCCTGTGTCATGCTGACGGGATGTCAGTGCTCGGATTCAAACCTTCATTCACTGTTTTTTTTTTCCCCGAAAATCGATATTCTTCGGATGTCGATTTTACTAAGAAAACAATCTAATATTGAGACTGTTTTACTATCTGGTTATTAGTCCCTGATTTTAGGGTGGTGCCCCGTCAATGTTAATCCTTATTAATATTCTATTGATTTTTGATAATTGATGATTATCTTTTATGATTGTTGAATTTGAATGATCAATTAGCTAGTGTTAATTTTAATTAATGTTTCATCGATGTTAACAATTAACGATTATCTTTGATAATTGTTGATTTAAAGGATTAAAAAAACTAACATTGATTCTCATCAATGTTCTATTGATTTTAATAATTAATAATTATCTTTGATAATTATTAATTATTGCTGATAACCAAACTTGCTCCTAAACGTATCACACTACATTTACTGGAGCCCCATATGAGGTTTTAATGAGTTAGATTCAATTAATTAATTTAAATATTAATTAGTAACTAAAGAAATAATTATTTTACAACCAGTAAAGCCCTACAACTTCCTCTGTAACGCTTTAAACTAGAAAAGTCCCACTAGAATTGAAATTGGTCACATCAGTTTTGAGGTCTGCGCTCCGCAATATCAAGGAAGCCCGGTTATTGCACGCGCGCGTCAGAGAGCAGAGCAGTGCAGATCATTAGAGTGAGCTAGTTCCGTTACACTTGTGCAAACATGCAGACGAGAAGCCTTTAGCTGATTGCGAGATTATCACTAAATCTGCCTCGGCAATCCTAAATAGGCTATCACTTGGGCGGCCGCCGAAATATCTTCAATCGGAGAACCATGGCATTGTTCTTTCCCTGCTGTCCACGACCTAGTCCGAATAGACCTGCGACCCACCAGTTGAGAAACACTACTTTAACTCACACACACACTCACTTATGTCAGACCCCTCGCTTCTCTCTGACATTTTCTCTGTTGCATGTGTGTGTGTGGGGCAAGTTGATGAGTCTCACAGGTAGTTGAGGAGGAAAGGAGATGCACACATGCAGGTGAGATTCTCCATCCAGTTGCATTTTTTTTTTCTCAATACCGTAGATAAGCAAATGTACATGGTATGATAAGTCAATTTTCAAACCGTGGTATACCGTGAAACCGATATACCTCTGCAACCCTATCTCAGAGTGCCACTCACACAATATCAGGATGGACTGATGTTGAATTTCAAAATTAAAGCCCTCTAAAATGTCATACATAAGCTGTTTTCTGTCTAAATTCAGATAGATATTAAAAGGAAACTCCCTGTTTCTAAAGAACAATTTCACTTCAGAATGACAATACACCACCTCAGAGTGTTACTCACACAATATTAGGGCAGTCTGATGTTGAATCTCAAAATTAAAGCCCTCAAAAATGTCATATACATGCTGTGTTTACTATAAACTAAGATAGATATTTAAAGGAAACTCCTTGTTTCCAAAGAACAGTTTCACTTAAGAATGATAATATACAACCTCAAAGTGTTACTCACACAATATTAGGGCAGTCTGATGTTGAATTTCAGAATT
This sequence comes from Myxocyprinus asiaticus, assembly GCF_019703515.2. Classification (NCBI taxonomy): domain Eukaryota; kingdom Metazoa; phylum Chordata; class Actinopteri; order Cypriniformes; family Catostomidae; genus Myxocyprinus; species Myxocyprinus asiaticus. The sequence continues at coordinate 35,868,465 of NC_059352.1, read as the reverse complement.
AAAGCCCTCTAAAATGTCATTTAAATGCTGAGTTTTCTATGAATTCAGATAGACATTTAAAGGAAACTCCTTGTTTTCAAAGAACAATTTCAATTCAGAAAGATAGTGCACCACCTCAGAGTGTCACTCACACAATGTCAGGACTATCTTATGTTGAATTTCACAATTAAAGCCCTCTAAAATGTCACACATAAGCTGTTTTCTGTCTAAATTCAGATAGATATAAAAAGGAAACTCCCAATTCTAAAGAACAATTTCACATCAGAAGGATAGTAAACCACCTCAGAATGACACTCACACAATATCTGGGCAGCCTGATGTTGAATTTTAAAATTAAAGCCATCTAAAATGTAATTTACATGCTGTATTTTTAATAAATTCAGATAGATATTAAAAGGAAACTCCATTCACAAAGAACAATTTCACATCAGAAGGATAGTACACCACCTCAGACTGCCACTCACACAATATCAGGATGGACTGATGTTGAATTTCAAAATTAAAGCCCTCTAAAATGTCATATATAAGCTGTGTTCCATCAACACTCAGATAGATATTAAAAGGAAACTCCGTTTCCAAAGAACAATTTCACTTCAGAATGATAGTAAACCACCTCAGAATGCCACTAAGACAATATCTGGGCAGTCTGATGTTGAATTTCAAAATTAAAGCTATCAAAAATGTCATATATAAGCTGTGTTCCATCAACATCAGCTAGATATTAAAAGGAAACTCTGTTTCCAAAGAACAATTTCACTTCAGAATGATAGTACACCACCTCAGTGTTAATCACACAATGTCAGGACTTTCTGATGTTTATTTTCAAAATTAATGGCCTCTAAAATGTCATATATAAGCTGTGTTCCAACAACATTCAAATAGATATTAAAAGGAAACTCCTTGTTTTCAAAGAACAATTCAGAAAGATAGTGCACCACCTCAGAGTGTCACTCACAAATTGTCAGGACTGTCTGATGTTGAATTTAAAAACTAAAGCCCTCTAAAATGTCATATAAATGCTATGTTTTCTATAAATTCAGATAAATATTTAAAAGAAACTCCTTGTTTTCAAAGAACAATTCAGAAAGATAGTGCACCACCTCAGAGTGTCACTCACAAAATATCAGGACTGTCTGATGCTGAATTTCAAAATTAAAGCCCTCTAAAATGTCATATATAAGCTGTGTTCCATCAATAATTTAAAAGGAACATAGCATATATACTACAATTTAGAGGGCTTTAATTTTTAAATTCAACATCATACAGTCCTGACATTGTGTGAGTGGCACTCTGAGGTGCTGTACTTTCATTCTGAACTGAAATTGTTCTTTAAAAACACAGAGTTTCTTTATAATATCTAGCTGAATTTGTAGAAAACACAGCATGTATATGACATTTTAGTGGGCTTTAATTTTGAATTCAACATCATACAGTCCTGACGTTGTGTGAGTGGCACTCTGAGGTGTTGTACTATCATTCTGAATTGAAATTGTTCTTTGAAAACAGGGAGTTTCTTTTTAATATCTTGCTGAATTTATAGAAAACACAGCATGTATATGACATTTTAGAGGGCTTTAGTTTTGAAATTCAACATCAGACAGTCCTGACATTTTGTGAGTGACACTCTGAGATGGTGCATTATCTTTCTGAATTATTCTTTGAAAACAAGGAGTTTCTTTTAAATATCTATATTTATTTATAGAAAACACAGCATGTATATGACATTTAAGAGGGCTTTAATTTTGAAATTCAACATTAGACAGTCCTGACATTTTGTGAGTGGCACTCTGAGGTGGTGTACTAACATTGTGAAGTGAAAATTTTCTTTGGAAACAGGAGTTTCTTTTTCATATCTAAATTTATAGGAAACATAGCATGTACATGACATTTTAGAGGGCTTTAATTTTGAAATTCAATATCAGACAGTCCTGACATTTTGTGAGTGACTCTCTGAGGTGGTGCAATATCATGTTGAAGTGAAATTGTTATTTGAAAACAAGGAGTTTCTTTTAAATATCTATCTGAATGTTGTTGGAACATAGCCTATATATGACATTTTAGAGGGCTTTAATTTTGAAATTCAATATCAGACAGTCATGACATTGTGTGAGTGGCACTCTGAGGTGGTGCACTATCATGTTTAAATGAAATTGTTATTTGAAAACAAGGAGTTTCTTTTAAATATATATAGGAATTTAAAGAAAACACAGCATGTACATGATGTTTAGAGGGCTTTAATTTTGTAATTCAACATCGGACAGTCCTGACATTGTGTGAGTGGCACTCTGAGGTGGTGTACTCTCATTCTGAATTGTTCTTTGAAAACAAGGAGTTTCTTTTAAATATCTATCCGTATTAATAGAAACACAGTATGTATATTACATTTTAGAGGGCTTTTGCAGATATTAAAAGGAAAATCCTTGTTTTCAAAGAACAATTTCACTTCAACATGATAGTGCACCACCTCAGAGTGTCACTCACAAAATGTCAGGACTGCCTGATGTTGGATTTTAAAATTAAAGCCCTCTAAAATGTCATATACATGCTGTGTTTTCTATAAATTCAGCAAGATATTAAAAAGAAACTCCCTGTTTTCAAAGAACAATTTCACTTCAGAATGATAGTACACCATCTCAGAGTGCCACTCACACAATGTCAGGACTGTATGATGTTGAATTTCAGAATTAAAGCCCTCAAAAATGTCATACATAAGCTGTGTTCTGTCTAAATTCAGATAGATATTAAAAAGAAACTCCTTGTTTTGAAAGAACAATTCAGAAATATAGTGCACCACCTCAGAGTGTCACATCACAAAATGTAAGGACACAACTGCCTGATGTTGAATTTCAGAATTAAAGCCCTCTAAAATATCATATACATGCTGAGTTTCCTATAAATTCAGATAGATATGAAAAAGGATCTCCCTGTTTCCAAAGAACAATTTACCTTGAGTAAGATATTGCACCACCTCAGAGTGTCACAAACAAAATATCAGGACTGTCTGATGTTGAATTTCAAAATTAAAGCCCTCTAAAATGTCATATACATGCTGTGTTTTCTATAAATTCAGCAAGATATTAAAAAGAAACTCACTGTTTTCAAAGAACAATTTCAATTCAGAATGATAGTAGAACACCTCAGAGTGCCACTCACACAATGTCAGGACTGTACGATGTTGAATTTCAATATTAAAGCCTTCTAAATTGTAATATATATGCTGTGTTCCTTTTAAATTCAGATAGATATTAAAATAAATATTCCTGTTTTCAAAGAACAATTTCACTTCAGAATGAAAGTACACTACCTCAGAGTGCCACTCACACAATATCAGGGCAGTCTGATGTTGAATTTCAAAATTCAAGCCCTCTAAAATATCATATACATGCTGTGTTTCCTATAAATTCAGATAGATATGAAAAAGAAACTCCCTGTTTTCAAAGAACAATTTCACTTCAACATGATAGTGCACCACCTCTGAGTGCCACTCACACAATATCAGGACTGTCTGATGTTGAATTTCAAAAATAAAGCCCTCTAAAATGTCATATACATGCTGTGTTTCCTATAAATTCAGATAGATATGAAAAAGAAACTCCCTGTTTCTTAAGAACAGTTTCACTTGAGAAAGATAGTGCACCAACTCAGAGTGTCACACTCAAAATATCAGGACTGTCTGATGTTGAATTTCAAAATGAATGCACTCTAAAATGTCATGTACAAGCTGTGTTTTCATTAAATTCGCATAGATATTAAAAGGAAACTCCCTGTTTTCAAAGAACAATTTCACTTCAACATGATTGTACACCACCTCAGAGTGCCACTCACACAATGTCAGGACTTTATGATGTTGAATTTCAAAATGTAAGCCCTCTAAAATGTCATATACATGCTCTGTTTTCTATCAATTCAGATAGATATTTAAAGGAAACTCCTTATTTTCAAAGAACAATTCAGAAATATAGTGCACCACCTCAGAGTGTCACTCACAAAATATCAGGACTGTCTGATGTTGAATTTCAAAATTTAAGCTCTCTAAAATATCATATATAAGCTGTGTTCCATAAACATTCAGATAGATTTTAAAAGGAAACTCCTTGTTTTCAAAGAACAATTTCACTTCAACATTATAGCGCACCACCTGAGAGTGTCACTCACAAAATGTCAGGACTGCCTGATGTTGGATTTCAAAATTAAAGCACTCTAAAATGTCATATACATGCTGTGTTTTCTATAAATTCAGATAGATATGAAAAAGAAACTCCCTGTTTCCAAAGAACAATTTCACTTCAGAATGATAGAACACCACCTCAGAGTGCCACTCACACAATGTCAGGACTGTATGATGTTGAATTTCAAAATGAAAGCCCTCTAAAATGTAATATATATATATCTGCTGTGTTCCTTTTAAATTCAGATAGATATTAAAAGAAATCTCCCTGTTTTCAAAGAGCAATTTTACTTCAGAATGATAGTACACCACCTCAGAGTGCCACTCACACAATATCAGGGGAGTCTGATGTTGTATTTCATAATTAAAGCCCTCTAAAATGTCATTTACATGCTGTGTTTTCTATAAATTCAGATAGATATTTAAAGGAAACTCCTTGTTTTCAAAGAACAATTTCAATTCAGAATGTTGTGCTCCACCTCTGTCACAGATTCACCAGGCTCTCTCGCCACACACACACAGCCTTCCCTTTGTTAGTTGGCTGATGATGGCTTTTGTTGGCAATTTATTTATAGTCTATGTATTCCATTTTAAGAGTGTAGTCCATCATTATACCAAGGTGGTACAGGCCAAGATCAGTGAGGTGCTTCGCAGTTCAACCGGCTGGTAATTTCAGTGAGGTCTATCCTAAGTTCAAGTTTCAGGCAATGGCACATGAAGTATCCCATGTCTTATGGTTGGAGTTGGCATCAGTTCATCCTCTGAGGTCCATCGTAATAGACTGAAGTGATGTCTGGCTGGCACCGGCTGCATTTTGTCGTCATCACTCAGAGAAACGTAGCAGTGGAGATGATACCAACCAGGAATAGAGCTGGATCCGGCCGGTTCTGGTGACCTTGGGATAGGAGTCCCGAGGTTAAGACATGGAAATAAATAGAATAATATTAGCATAGATACCATTCAATTTTTTGCAGAGTTATAGATCATGATCAATCTTTCAGGTTCCAGCAGACCTTGCTTACTAAAGTAGCCTAATTGTGTGGTGAAGAATAAATTAGGTGTATTCCTGGCTAAATAGATGAGTCTTTAGTCTAGACTTAAACTCAGTGAGTGTGTCTGCGTTCCAAACAGTGTTAGGGACACTATTCCATAGTTTGGAGCCAAATAGGAAAAGGATCTACCTCTTTTTGTGGATTTTGATATTCTAGGAACTATTAACAGGCCAGAATTTTGCGATCGTAATGAACGTGATGGAATATAGCATGGTAGAAGGTCACTTAAATACTGTGGAGCTAGATTATTCAAAGCTTTGTATGTAGTTAACAGAATTAAAAAATTGATATGAAATTTAACAGGTAGCCAATGTAACGACAATAAAATGGGGCTAATGTGATCATATTTCTTGGTTCTAGTCAGCACTCTGGCTTCTGCATTTTGAACCAATTGAAGTTTATTTATTGAACTTGCTGGACATCCTCCCAGTATTGCATTACAATAATCTAGTCTTGAGGTCATGAACGCATTAATTAGTTTTTCCGCATCAGCAACAGAGAGCATGTGTTGTAACTTAGCGATATTTCTTAGGTGGAAGAATGCTGTTCTACAAACATTGGAGATTTGATTTTCAAATTACATATTGGTATCAAATATAACACCTAAGTTCTTTGCTGTTGAAGATGATGTAACAGTACATTCTTCGAGAGTCAAATTATATTTTAGTGGCTTATTTTTAGAGGTTTTTGGTCCAATAACTAGTACCTCTGTTTTGTCGGAATTGAGTAGAAGGAAATTTCTGGCCATCCAATCATTGATTTCATTGATACACTCTGCTAATTTGGAGAATTGTGAAATTTTGTCGTGTTTCGAAGAAATATAAAGTTGGGTATCATCGGATAACAGTGGAAACTTATTCCATGATTCCTGATAATATCTCCCAGGGGAAGCATATGTAAGGAGAAAAGCAGAGCTCCTAAAACTGATCCCTGTGGCACTCCATACTTAACTTTTGTTTGATTTGACAATTCCTCATTTACACAGACAAAGTGGTAGCGGTCTGCTAAATAGGACCTAAACCATACTAATGCAAGTCCACAAATGCCAACATAATTCTCTAGCCTATTCAAGAGAATATCGTGATCTATCGTGTCGAAGGCAGCACTAAAATCTAAAAGCACTAGAAGAGAAATGCAGCTGTGATCAGATTATAAGATTAAGTCATTAGTAACTCTGATAAGTGAAGTCTCTGTACTGTGGTGTGACCTAAGTCCTGACTGAAATTGTTCATATACACAATTTCTTTGTAAAAATTAACATAATTGGGAGGACACAACCTTTTTTAGTATTTTTGACATAAACGGGAGAATTGAAATCGGTCTATAATTAGCCAATTTTCCAGGATCAAGTTGTGGCTTCTTAATAAGTGGTTTGATGTCTGCCATTTTAAAGTTTCTTGAGACATATCCTAAGGATAGCGAGGACTTAATAATATTAAGAAGAGGTTCTGAGATTACAGGGAATACCTCTTTTAAGAGCTTAGTTGTTATTGGATCTAACATACATGTTGTGGCTTTTGACGTTTCGATACGTTTTGTTAGCTCTTCATGACCTATGACAGCGAAGGTTTGAAGTTTCACATGTCGAAAATGATGAGACACTGTTTTCTGAGGTACTGTGACAGGTGATTGCATAATTCAAATTTTATTTCTGATTATTTCAATTTTATCAGTAAAGAAATTCATGAAGTCATTACTATTGTGCTGCGATGGAATATCTGGTTCAGTTGAGGCTTTATTCCTAACCAATTTAGCCACAGTACTGAATAAACACTTAGGATTGTTTTGGTTATTTTCTATGAGTTAGCTAAAATATGCTGACCTGGCAGCTTTTAGTGCCTGTCTGTAGCTACAGACACTATCCTTCCATGCACCGCGAAATTCCTCTAATTTTGTATTCTTCCACTTGTGCTCCTTTTTCCGAGCTGCTCTCTTGTGAGCATGAGTGTGATCATTGTACCATGGTGCAGGGCTTTTTTCTTTAATTTTCTTTAATCGAGGGGGGTGACACTATCAAGAGTGCTAGAGAAGACTGTATTTATATTTTCTGTTTTTTCATCAAGTTCTTCTAGACTTTGGGGCTTACTGAGTGTTTGAGATAGCTCTGGAAGATTATTAGTGAAGCTATCTTTAGTGGTCAAAAGAATTGTTCTACCTGAATGATAGCATGGTGTAGTTTCAGTAACATTAGCTGATCGCAGCATCCAAGAGACGAGGTAATGATCTGAGATGCCATCGCTATGCAGTATAATTTCTATAGTATCAACATCAACTCCATATGACACAATTAAATCTAGTGTATGATTATGGGAATGTGTTGGTCCTGTCACATTTTGTCTGACTCCAAGCGAGTTGAGAATATCGATAAATGCTAATCCCAATGTGTCAATTTCATTATCTACGTGAATGTTGAAGTCACCAGCAATTAAAGCTTTATATACAGTAACTACTAGATCTGATAGAAAATGTACGAATTCACCAAGGAAATCAGAATAAGGCCCGGGTGATCTATATACTGTAGCAAGGGCAAAAGATGACAGAGATTTTTTATTTATATCTGACGGTGTTACATTAAGCATTATTAGTTCAAAACTTATACCCTGTCCTCTGAGTAACACCAAAAACGTCACTGTAAATTGTAGCAACACCTCTTCCTCGACCCTTCAGACGAGGCTCATTTTTATAACAATAACGTGGGGGAGTAGATTCATTTAAACTGTAGGGCTTTACTGGTTGTTTAGATCAGTGTTACTATCAGAAATAATTGGTAATTATTTATTTAGTTATTAATTAATATTTAAATTAATTAATTGAATCTAACTCATTAAAACCTCATATGGGGCTCCAGTAAATGTAGTGCGCTACGTTTAGGAGCGGGTTTGGTTATTAGCAATAATTAATAATTATCAAAGATAATTATTAATTATTAAAATCAATAGAACATTAATTAAAATTAACACTAGCTTATTGATCATTCAAATTCAACAATCATCAAAGATAATTATCAATTATCAAAAATCAATAGAATAATAATAAGGATTAATATTGACGGGGCACCACCCTGGAATCAGGGACTAATAACCAGATAGTATAACAGTCTCAATATTAGATTGTTTTCTTAGGAAAATCGACATCCGACGAATATCGACTTTTGGGAAAAAAACAATGAATGAAGGCTTGAATCCGAGCACTGACATCCCGTCAGCATGTGACACAGGTGTATGCAAACCAAACCAAAACACTTCTCTTTGAAATATAACAAAGTTTATTTATGCAGTATTATCAATTAATAATTAATACAATGCAGTCAATAAACTTCCGAATTACAACTACAAACTAAACAGTGATATGATTAGATATGGAAACCAAAATAATCCTATAACACATAAGGTGTGTGTGTGTGTGTGTGTAAGGAGGGACGCGCACAAAATGGCAGACGTGACTCTTGTGGAGAGTATGTCACATGAGACTTCCGGCCAGAGAATATGGCCGCGAATGTGGGCGGAGAGAAACCAGTCAATGGTGTCTGCCAGTTTACCATGTGTATCCGCTTGTATGATAGCTTAGGGACAAAGCTGAGCTTTATCACGAAGCTATCTACTAGCCAAAAATGTGTGCGAGAATGTTTGTGAGGGGTCGCGTGTGTGCGCGCGCGTGTGTGTGTATGTGTAGTTAGTACGAGAGAGAGAATAAAGTGACGGCCCCAAAGCCGGTTTCGTGATCGTGGGAGAGAAAGCAGCTGTTAGTTTATCACTCAGAGACGCGGTGGACAGCTCATAAACCGTCCCGCGGTCTTTGATTCTTTAATGGATAAACTCAGTGTGCTGGTCTCACCCGCGATGGCAGAAATGCACAACAGTCCAATGTGGTTGTACTACAACACAGCAAATCTCATTCGTGATAATTAATACCTTGAGTATTAATCGCAATGAGCGGACATGGCGGTCCGTAAACTGTACAAGCAATAGCATTGATACACAAGAATAACACACTATAATATTCTATCTCTGCCCAGACGTAAACCTCTTACTTGAATCGCATGAGGACACAGGTAGAATGTGTGTTCATCCGTCCTTTCACTCAGACTCGGTTCCTCGAGGCTCGGATGATGACGGGAGGCCGTTTCCTCGCTCTGAAGGTGGGCAGTACGGCTGCTGATTCTCGGCGGGCTGGCGGAGAATCAGCAACGTCGACTTGATTGGAGAGAAATCTTTTATCTCTTCACTTCTGCAGGCAAACGGATGAAGATGCGGATTGCTTGGCAGTCTCCTTCGGATCTGTTAGAGTGTTCGGTGGAACACAGAGTAATCTCAACTCGTTCAGCGAGATGGAGATTGTATGGCCACAGTTTCAAGTTGGATGTTACTTCCTTGTGCCACGAGGCTACACCTGAGAGCAGCGATGAGCTGCGTCTATGCACGGTGAGCAAAGTTGCTGGAAGCAAATCCCGGAAGCATTTCAGAGGTATTTCTACTCCTGATGATGTCATATTTGAGGTGCGTTCTGTCGTGTGCCTCATCCAGTAGGAGTTGAGAGTTCGATCCTTTAGTGAACAAGGCTTCATGGGATTTGTAGTCTGTTTTGGACTCCCTTTGTTTGATTTTGGCGCGGTTTTTATCAGTAAGATTTATGTGGGCCTGAGTTAGGTTTTACGACTGTGTTAGGCCTGACTTTGTCTTTTATCTGAATACATGAGGCCCAACAAAACTAATATATTCATCCGGTTTAAGCCAGGTTTCAGTCAAACAGAGCACATCCAAACTATGATCTGTAATAATTTAATTTACAATTAGTGCTTTGGTTGAAAGAGATCTAATGTTTAGTAGCCCTATCTTTATATTCATCTTCAAAAAAAAATTTTCACATTTGACCTAAATCAAATTTTTTCTAAATGATTTAGTGAGGGGTTTGTGTTTGGTAGTTCGGGGAACAGACGCAGTCTCTATATTATATCTAGGTGATACAGTCTCTATGTCTGCTTCCTGACCTGGAAGTCACTATTAAGACTATGAGCCAAATTACTAGAGAGGAGAGGGGCACCTTTCCTGGTGGAATGGAGTCAGTATCTCTTTAGCAGGTCAGGTCAACCCCAAAAACTCTTCCAATTGTCTAAATATCCTATGCTATTCTCCGGACACCACTCAGACATCCAGCCGTTCAGTGACACTAATCTACTATAAACCTCGTCACTACAATGAGCAGGGAGGGGGCCAGAGCATATTACAGTGTCTTACATCCTTTTTGCAAGTTCACACACCTCTTTATCTATAGTGATCTCTGACTGGCGAAGCCAGACATCGTTAGTGCTGATATGAATAACAATTTTAGAAAATCTACATTTAGCATTAGCCAGCACTTGTAAATTTCATCTGATGTCAGACGCTCTGGCACCCGAAATACATTTAATGTTGGTGATTGGAGTCTCTATTTCCACATTCCTTACAATAGAATCACCTATGACTAAGGCTCTTTCAACATGATCCTCACTGGGTGTATCACTGATTGGGTAGAATCGATTGGAAACCCTTACAGGAACGGGAGAGTGGTGTCGCTATGCTGAGCGAGTATGCCACCAAGACATCACCCAAATGCCCTGCTGCGGGTGCTCTTCAGCCAGAACCAAAGTGTGTGTGTTGGTCGCTGTTCTACCCGCATCCGAAACAGTATCTACTGGCTTCTCTTTCTCACTGACCTCCACTAGCGTTCGGATGCTGGTCTCTAACTCATTAACCTTCTCCATCAGCCTGACTAATTGCTTATATTTATCACATGTGAATCCCTCACTGCTGATGGAAGAAGCTATAGTAAACATGTGGCAATGTAATGCAGGTAGCAATAATATGAGCGGATGCCATGACTTACCGCAATTGTTTGTTGTTGTTGGTTGTTATTGAGCGGCGAGGGTTTGAGATCGATGCAATAATCTGTGTAACACAGAGAAGAAAATGGGAATGCGCTGTAAAATGCACGCAGTTTAAATGCGATAAAAATAGAAAGCGGATGCATGCGGAAAAATGCCAGATATTAAAGAGTAAAAGCTGAAAACAGATATATAAGCAATGCTAAAAAAGCTAGCAGGCTACAAACACAGACTCGGGCTAGGCGCCAGCAGCAACATGAAGTGACATCAAGCCCACCAGACCCAAGGCACTGAGGCAAAATGTGCAAAAGTGTAGACACCTCACTGATTCATATCAGAATCAGAATCAGAATGAGCTTTATTGCCAAGTATGCTTACACATACAAGGAATTTGTCTTTGTGACAGGAGCTTCCAGTGTACAACAATACAAAGACAAAAACATCAGCAAGACATAGATAATAATAAAAAATAAAACATTAAAACAAATTATAAACATACGTACAGACACACACATACATACATACACACATACACATGGGTAGTGCAAATCTAATACAATCTGTAATGTACAGTGCAAATACAAATCTGTTATGTAGAGTGCAAATGTTTTTTTTTGTTTTGTTTTTTTTTCTCAGAGGAATGAAATGGCAGAAGAGGTTGGATGTGTTGGATAAATATAAAAAAGACTAAACTGTGTATTGCACATAGTTATTGCTCAATGGGGCAATTAACTGTTCATGAGATGGATAGCCTGAGGGAAAAAACTGTTCCTGTGCCTGACGGTTCTGGTGCTCAGAGCTCTGAAGCGTCGACCAGAAGGCAACAGTTCAAAAAGGTAGTGGGCAGGGTGAGTGGGGTCCAGAGTGATTTTTCCAGCCTTTTTCCTCACTCTGGAAGTGTATAGTTCTTGAAGGGGGGGGGGGGGAGCAGAGGGCAACCAATAATCCTCTCAGCAGTCCGAACTGTCCTTTGTAGTCTTCTGATGTCTGATTTCGTAGCTGAACCAAACCAGACAGTTACTGAAGTGCAGAGGACAGACTCAATGACTGCTGAGTAGAACTGTATCAGCAGCACCTGTGGCAGGTTGAATTTCCTCAGCTGGCAAAGGAAGTACAACCTCTGCTGGGCCTTTTTCACAATGGAGTCAATGTGGGTCTCCCACTTCAGGTCCTGTGAAATGGTAGTGCCCAGGAACCTGAATGACTCCACTGCTGCCACAGTGCTGTTTAGAATGGTGAGGGGGGTCAGTGTTGGGGTGTTCCTCCTGAAGTCCACAATCATCTCCACTGTTATGAGCGTGTTCAGCTCAAGGTTGTTTTGACTGCACCAGACAGCCAGCTGTTTAACCTCCCTTCTGTATGCAGACTCATCGTCATCTCGGATGAGGCCGATGACAGTGGTGTCATCTGCAAACTTCAGGAGCTTGACAGAGGGGTCCTTGGCAATGCAGTCACTGGTGTAGAGGGAGAAGAGTAGTGGGGAGAGCACACATCCCAGGGGGGCACCAGTGCTGATTGTACAGGTACTGGAAGTAAATTTCTCCTGTCTCACAAGCTGCTGCCTGTCCGTCAGAAAGCTGGTAATCCACTGACAGATAGACATGGGAACAGAGAGTTGGTGTAATTTATTCTGGAGTATAGCTGGGATGATGGTGTTGAAAGCCGAACTGAAGTCCACAAAAAGGATCCTTGCATATGTCCCTGGTCTGTCCAGATGTTGCAGGCTATGATGCAATCCCTTGTTGACTGCATCATCCACAGACCTGTTTGCTTGATAAGCAAATTGAAGGGGATCTAGAAAGGGTCCAGTGATGTTCATCAGGTGGGCCAACACCAGTCTCTCAAATGATTTCATGACCACAGACGTCAGGGCGACAGGTCTGTAGTCATTAAGTCCTGTGATTTTTGGTTTCTTTGGGATGGGGATGATAGTGGAACATTTGAAGCAGCATGGGACTTCACACTGCTCCAGTGATCTATTGAAGATCTGTGTGAAGATGGGGTCCAGCTGGTTAGCACAGGATCTATGACATGCAGGTGAAACGTCATCTGGACCCTGTGCTTTCCTTATCCTTTGTTGTCGAAAGACGCGGCTCACATCATCTTCACAGATCTTAAGTGCAGGTTGAGTAGCAGGAGGGGGGAGGACTTGCAGGAGGTGTTGGTGTTTGTGTGAAGTGAAGGTCAGAGTGGGTGTGAGATGTGATTGGGCCTTTCAAATCTACAGTAGAACACATTCAGTTCGTCAGCCAGTTGTTGGTCCACCACAGGGTTGGGGGCAGGAGTCCTGTAATTCGTAAGTTGTTTCATGCCACTCCACACTGATGCAGGGTCGTTAGCTGAACACTTGTTTTTCAGCTTCTCAGAGTATCTTCTTTTAGCCACTCTGATTCCCTTATTCAGTATGTTCCTGGCCTGATTGTACAATACTTTATCTCCAACTCTGTAAGCATCCTCTTTGGCCTGATGAAGCTGCCTGAGTTCCGCTGTAAACCATGGTTTGTCGTTGTTAAATGTTAAATAAGTCCTAGTAGGAATGCACATATCCTCACAAAAACTAATATATAATGTAACAGTATTGGTGTCTGCAGCCTCAAAAACACTCCAATCAGTGCAGTCAAAGCAGGCTTGTAGTTCCAGCTCTGCTTCGTTGGTCCATCTCTTTTCAGTCCTTAATACAGGTTTAGCAGATTTTAATTTCTGTCTGTAGTTGGAAGAAGATGAACCAGAGAGTGATCAGATAGTCCCAAAGATATGTATCCTTTATTGTTGTGTAGCAGTGATCCAGTATATTTCTGTCTGTGGTTGGGCATGTAATGTGCTGTTTGTATTTGGGCAGTTCACGTGTGAGGTTTGCTTTGTTAAAATCCCCAAGAACAATAATAACTGAATCTGGGTATTGTTGTTCCGTGTCTGTGATTTGATCAGCCAGCCGTTGCAGCGCTGTGTTCACACACGCGTTTGCCGTGATATACACATTCACCAGAATAAACGAGGAAAACTCCTGCGGCGAGTAGAAAGGCTTACAGTTAATAAAGAGCGCTTCCAAATTAGGACAGCACATCCTCTTTAACGTTGTTACATCTGTACACCAACTTTCATTGATGTAAAAGCATGTTCCACTGCCTCTTGTTTTCCCTGTTAATTCTGTGATGCGATCCGCTCTGAACAGCTGAAAGCCCGGCAGATGAAACGCGCTGTCCAGAATGGCTTTACTCAGCCAGGTTTCTGTGAAGCACAAGGCAGCAGAGTTTGAAAAGAACTTTTTTGTATGGGTGAGGAGATGTAGTTTGTTTGTTTTGTTAGGAAGAGAGCGGAGATTCGCTAGATGAATGCTCGGCAGCACTGTTCGAAAGCGGCGCCGACGGAGCCTGACCAACGCGCCTGCTCGTCTCCCTCGCCTGCTTCTCATAGCGCGTTTAAACAACACAGCTACGCCTCTGACTAAAATGTCCAGCCAAATGTCCGAATATTCAAAAACTGGGAAAAGGTTGTCTGGTATATACTGCCGAATGTTCAGCAGTTCGTACCTGGTAAAACTGACTGGAAAAATATTACTAAACACAGGACAAACTAACAAAAACAACAAAAGAACTGAAGAGCTACACACCGAGGTGGCCATCTGCGGTGCCATCTTGATAATATATCAAGACTAATATTTAGTCTATCCCCATTCATATAAATATTTAGTCTATCCCCATTCATAGAAATGGCATGGACAAACACTACTCAAAAACAGATTACATAAAAAACTTAACCTCAGCAAGGTTATAATATGAACATTTACTTCAGGGTTGTTGTATTAGACTACATTAGATTTATCTAGGTCTACCTAATAAACTGCCAAGTACAGGGGAGGTATGACAGTTAATAATACTGAAATGGATTAGCCTACATTCCACATACATACCTGCCATTTGTCTTCTTGATACTCAAACATCAAGAGGTTGATACTCAGTCTGACAGGCTTTGTACCGTTAGGTGCATAAACATCACTATACATTAATGCAAGAAGTGCCTGTACCTCATCTTTGTCATGTACATCATTAATCATTAACCAGGACAGACTTCAACACAAACACAAATGTCTATGATACAGTAATCATGTAGGCTACAGTAACGTTTTGACTCAGAACCTGGGAAGACAGGTGTGCTCTTATACTGCCTATCAAGCAATGAAAGAAAAAGAAAACCTTCTCAAGCATAAAGAAATTTAATTCTGGTAGACTTCAACAATTCATATCAGACAAATATATTTAGAATATAGTTGAATAAATATGAAATAGTGAAAACACATAAATAAGCAATACATACATAATAAATATAACAACAATTAATAAACAATGTTAAAAAATTCTAAAAAGAGATTTCTTTATTTTAACTGGACCAAGAGCCCTTACAAAGGTATGCACAAATGAATGAGCATGTGCCTATCCTCGCCATGTTCTTTTCTGGAGCTGACTTGAAACCAGCCTTCAGGCTATCCAGGAACAGCATCAACATGCTGGTCCAGATGCTGCCCTGGCAAAAAGCCCATGGATGGAGCTATGAAACTGAGGTTCTGGTCATGGTATACTGGCTTGCCTGTGGAGCCTCCTACAGGGTAACTGCAGACATCTTTGCCATGCCACTAGCCACAGTTTGCAGGACTGTCCACAACGTCGTGGAGGAAATGATGATCATACTCCACAGAGCCATTAATTTCCCCAAACCAGAGGAGATGGAGGAGGTGGGGGCCGGCTTTGTTCACCTTGCCAGCCATGAGGCATTCTGCTGTGCTGCTGGTGCCATCGATGGGTGCCACAGGATTCTTCCTTCTGCAGAGCCACAGAAGAAATGTTACATAAACAGAAAACTTTTCCCCTCAGTGCTACTGCAGGGCATCTGTGATGCCAAGGGTGCATTCATGGATGTGTACATTGGCAATCCAGGATCTGTACATGATGCACTTGTCCTACAAAAACATAAACAAAGAGTGACACACTGCCACTTCAATAAGATATTAATCATTATGGATGGAGATTGCCCAAATCTGGCTCCAGCCCTTCCTCAGACATACAGGCAATGATACAAGCACTCAAAATCAATACTCACTCCCATCCACTTTTTGAAGAATTTCGCTTGCCGATGAAAAGGCTCTCGTTGACCACCCACCAGTCAATAAGGGCTTGGGTTTCCTCAGTTATCCATTAAATAAAATATTGCATAATTTAATGCACACTAATTGCCATTATAACAAGTATAACAAGTTTGTACAATAGGGAATAAAGACAAGCAACCATTTCAGTCAAAAGTACAAATGCAGCGCTCTAGTATAGCTAAATAAAATATTTCATTATCAATTGCTTTCCACCTCTAATTAGTCTACAAACGAATAGCAAAAAAAAAAACAAACAAAAAAAATGTATCCAATTCCTCAATGCTTACAAGCAAATTGTGAAAACTGTTTCACAAATCGCATGCCTGAAGCCATGCTCGTTAGCCAAAGCAGCGCTGAGATTGAGCTCCACCCCGTCATGTCTTCAGAATCCCTCAACAGTGCACGTGAATAGGCATCTAAAGTTAAATTGTCAGATTCATCAGCCAATCAGATTGATTTATTTGTTCTTGTGGGTGTTGTCAGTGTGAACATGCAGTATTCTAAACTAATTTATGTCCTCATTTGCCCTACATTAATTTAGAGGCTATTTAAACAGTTGTGCATATGAATAACAAATGCAGTCTCAAAGTTAATGTACTTCATTTATTTTGACAGTGCACAGAGAAAAAAATACAACAACAGAATTGGAACGAAATTACAAGCCTAAGTGACTTCTGTGCTCATATTAAAATCTACTTAGACTACCTTAACACCTAATGCCATAAATTACATTTGTTCATTTAATTTAAAGCCGGTTTATGGATAAATAAAAATGGTAAATAATTTCATTGCATTATAATCTTTAGATCTACATACTATTTTTCAATAAATAATTATATTATAGCAAAAATTTTAAATTAATCAGTTAGCAAAAAATGTAAAATTACAATAAAAAACTGATTAGATAGATAGATAGATAGATAGATAGATAGATACTCTGAATGGTGATTCATGAGACTGTCACCACATTTAGACAACATAATGCCAAGACATCAAAGATGCTAAATTGCGAACAGATTTTTAAATATCGGTGTTGCCATGGCGATTCACTAAATTACTGGCAAAAACAGGCAAACAGGAAGTGTCTCATATCTTCTGCGTGCATTGTGTGATTTAGATCAAAAATGAGTTGTATGTTTTGTTTGCGGGGGGGGGGGATGCTTATCACATGGATGTGGCTATTGTGGTCACGGTCATAGCACCACCAACTGGCAGCAAGAAGTGTGGCACTGACAAAAGACTTTGAAAAAGTTCTGTTACATTTACCCAAATTGCTTAGATACTGCTGATGGAAAATTTTGAAGGGATGCTTGATAGCTTTACATTTACATTTACATTTATTCATTTGGCAGACGCTTTTATCCAAAGTGACTTACAAAAGAGGAAAACATTAGCGAATAATCTTAAGGAGACATTGTTATGAAAAGTGCTGTATTACAAAGTTTCACTAGCATCATAATAGTATTCAAAACAGAATAAAGTGCAACAGGAATTATTATTATTAGTTTTATTTTTTTAATGACTGGTTAAGTGCTCATGGAAAAGATGTGTTTTTTGTCGTTTTTTTGAAGACAGAGAGTGAGTCAGCTTCACAGATGGAGTTGGGAAGGTCGTTCCACCAATGTGGTATGATGAAGCTGAAAGTCCGGGAAAGTGTTTTGGTGCCTCTTTGTGTTGGTACAACAAGGCAATGTTCCTTAGCCGACCGCAGGCTTCTAGTGGGCGCGTAGCTCTGCATAAATGATTTTAGATATGCTGGAGCAGACCCAGTGACTGTTCTATATGCCAGCATCAGAGCCTTGAATTTGATACATGCATCAACCGGCAGCCAGTGGAGAGAGACAAGGAGTGGTGTAACATGTGCTCTCTTTGGTTCATTAAAGACCAGATGTGCTGCTGCATTCTGGATCATTTGCAGGGGTCTAATTGCACATGCAGGGAGGCCTGCAATGGGAGTGTTACAGTAGTCCAGTCTAGTTATGACAAGTGACTGGACAAGCAGTTGTGTGGCATGTTCAGAGAGGAAGGGTCTTATCTTCCTGATATTGTAGAGTGTAAATCTACATGATCTTGCGGTCTTTGAGATGTGGTCTGTGAAATTGAGTCTGTTGTCGATGGTTACCCCTAGATTTCTGACCGATTTGGAAGGCGTTACTGTAATTGCACCCAGCTGCACGGTGATGTTGTGTTCAACAACAGGGTTGGCTGGAAAGGCAAGGAGTTCAGTCTTGGCTGGGTTGAGTTGCAGGTGGTGCTTCTTCATCCAGGCCGAGATGTCTGCCAGGCAGGCAGAAATTCAAGCAGTCACTGTGGTGTCGTTGGGCTGGAAAGACAAGTAGATTCGCGTGTCATCAGCGTAGCAGTGGTAAGAGAAACCATGTGCCTGAACGATGGGTCCCAGTGATGTTGTGTATATAGAGAAGAGAAGTGGCCCAAGCACTGATCCCTGAGGTACCCCAGTAAGTAGCTGATGTGGCTTATACCTCACCTCTCCAGGCTACCTTGAAGGACCTACCTGAGAGATAGGAGTTAAACCAGTCAAGCACAGTTCCTGTGATGCCCAGCGAGGAGAGGGTAGAGAATAAGATCTTAAGTGCTATGGTGAGTGGCACCTTGTCGGTGTCCTTGCTCGGTGGACTTGCACAGGTAGACTCGCTGGTCTTTACCCAAGTAGATCTTCACACGTGGAGGGCTTTACACGAGGGCTACCACTTCCGCGTCAGCATTCAAGTCAAATATATACACGATGATAATGAGCCGTTCAATGAAAAAAGCAGGACACGCCTTAATGCTACTTAGCACAACAAAGCTAGTCACGTGGTCAACTGCGCACGACTTCTGTACACCACAAATAAATTATGCTGCACTTTAGCAATACATAATACTCTAAAACAAGTGAAGCACTGTTTATAGACACTAAAAACCATGATAGTTTTACACACACTCGACAACCAATGCTAAATCTAGCAGTGAATAACCTGGGACAAGTCAAAACAATATAGCACACACACACCAACCCACGTTTAAGCGAAGCGAGTTCAAGACAATAAACAAACAGCACAAATTCAAGACAGTAAACAAACAGCACAAGTCTAGCAATGAATACCACTCTACAACAAAGTAAAACAATGAAATAAACACACTTACATGCAACTGCAGACTCCTGTAGATAGATCGCTTCTCCTGGATGACTATGGATCCAGCGGTTTAAATATCTTACCTGGCGCTGGACACGCCTTAATGCTACTTAGCACAACAAAGCTAGTCACGTGGTCAACCGAAACTAAGGGTCACGCGAGGTGACAAGCGTGACTTCCGTACATCGCAAATAAATTATGCTGCACTTTAGCAATAAATAATACCCTAAAACAAGTGAAGCACTGTTTATAGACACTAAAAACCATGTTAGTTTTACATGCACTGGACAACCAACGCTAAATCTAGCAGTGAATAACCTGGGACAAGTCAAAACAATATAGCACACACACACCAACCCACGTTTAAGCGACGCGTGTTCAAGACAGTAAACAAACAGCACAAGTCTAGCAATAATAATGCTTTAATAGTGTTGTCATTGCAATGGATTAAATTACATGAAGTTGTAGTTGTTGGGCCTCATGTATTCAGATAGAAGACAAAGGTAGGCCCACACACAGTCATAAATCTTACTGATAATAACCGCGCCAAAATCAAACAAAGGGAGTCCAAAACAGAGATCCTTCCGGACATTGCAGCATCTTTGCTCACCGCGTGTAGACGCAGCTCATCGCTGCTCTCAGGTGTAGCCTCGTGGCACAAGGAAGTAACATCCGACTTGAAACTGTGGCCATACAATCTCCATCTCGCTGAACGAGTTGAGATTACTCTGTGTTCCACCGAACACTCTAACAGATCCGAAGGAGACCACTGAGCAATCTGCATCTTCATCCGTTTGCCTGCAGAAGTGAAGAGAAAAGATTTCTCTTCCCTCTTCAATCAAGTCGACATCACTGATTTCTCCGCCAGCCCGCTGAGAATCAGCAGTCGTACCACCCACCGACAGAGCGAGGAAACGGCCTCCCGTCATCACCCGAGCCTCGAGGGACCGAGTCGGAGTTAAAGGACATATGAACACACATTCTACCTGCGTCCTCATACGATTCAAGTAAGAGGTTTATGTCTGGGCAGAGATAGAATATTATAGTGTGTTATTCTTTTGTATCAAGGTTATTGCTTGTACAGTTTATGGACCGCCGAGTCCACTCATTGCTGCTAATAATACTCAAGGTATTACTGTAATGTACTATCACGAATGAGATCTGCTGTGTTGTAGTCCAACCACATTGGACTGTTGTGTATTTCCGCCATCGCGGGTGAGACCGGCACACTGAGTTTATCCATTAAAGAACCAAAGACCGCGGGACGGTTTACGAGCCGTCCACCGTGTCTCTGAGTGATAAACTAACAGATGCTTTCTCTCCCACGATCGCGAAACCGGCTTTGGTGCTGCCACTTTATTCTCTCTCTCTCGTACTAACCACACACACACGACCCCTCACAAACATTCTCGCACACACTTTTGGCTAGTAGATAACTTTGTGATAAAGCTCAGCTTTGTCCCTAAGTTATCGTACAAGCGGAGACACGCGGTAAACGGGCAGACGCCATTAACCGGCTTCTCTCCACCCACATTCACGGCCATATTCTCTTGCCGAAAATCTCGCGTGACGTACTCTCCACGTGAGTCACATCCGCCATTTTGTGTACGTCACACCTTACACACACACACATCCACACACACACCTACCTTCCTCTCATGTGTTATAGGCTTATTTTGGTTACCATATCTAATCATGTCACTGTTTAGTTTGTAGTTGTAAATCGGAAGTTTATTGACTGCATTGTATTGATTATTAATTGATATTACTGCATAAATAAACTTTGTTATATTTCAAAGAGAAGTGTTTTGGTTTGTTTTGCATACACCTGTGTCAAATGTTGACAGAGAATGTAAGTGCTCGGATTCAAGCCTTCATTGTTTCCTTTTGAATGTCGATTTTCTTAAAAGAACAATCGAATATTGAGACTGTTACACTGTCTGGTTATTAGTCCCTGATTCCAGGGTAGTGCCCCGGGGATATTAATCCTTATTAATATTCTATTGATTTTGATAATTGATAATTATCTTTGATGACTGTTGAATTTGAAGGATCAATAAGCTAGTGTTAATTCTAAATCAATGTTCCATTGATTTTAATAATTTATGATTATCTTTGATAATAATTAATATTCTATTGAATTTGATGGTTATCTTTGATTGTTGATGTGAAGGACTAAAAGAGCTAACATTGATTCAAATCAATGTTCCATTGATTTTAATAATTGATAATTATCTTTGATAATTAATAATTATTGCTAATAACCAAACCCGCTACTGAACGTAGCGCACTACATTTACTGGTGTCCCGTATGAGGCTTTAATGAGTTAGATTCTATTATTTAATTTAAATATTAGTTAATAACTAAAGAAATAATTATGAATTATTTCTGATAGTAACACTGACCTAAACAACCAGTAGAACCTACATAATAATTGGTGCCCCATGTGAGGCTTTAATGAGTTAGATTCTATTATTTAATTTAGATATTAATTAATAACTAAATAAATAATTAATTAATTCTGATAGTAACACTGACCTAAACGACCAGTAGAACCTACATAGTCAAACTGGAATGGTGGCATATATCTATTACACATTGTATGTTTAGGGTCCAAGTTTACATTAATGTTGAGTTGTTGCTGTGTCCATCATGCTTTGTTTTCCTAAAGCAACAGAGTGGAAATGGACCCATGGTGCTTGGGCCCGTCATCGCTGCTTGCAGCTATATATATATATATATATTTTTTTTAATGCATTCACCCATTTATAAGGCATTCATCATGCTTGAAAACTCAAGAATCTTGGCACATACATCAGATCTGCATAAAATTAAAAAGTTTTATAGTGTTTAAGCTTGGGTGTGCTTGAGGAGCTCTACAGCGCCTCCAAATGCAGGCAATGGTTGGGATGAAGTTGCTCTGATGTGCACAAGATTTGGTATGGTTACTGCTCTCATCATGTTAGACAATGTTCACTTGGTTGTATTTGACTCTGCCCAACAGGAAGTCAGCCATGTTAGATGGAATGTGTGATTTTCACATTTTCCCATGGTGTTTTGAGGGACTTACGATGGCTGAAAATGTATGAAAGTTTACATATACATTTGTCTTAGGACATCTATTGATTTGATATTGCAAATCGACATAGACGTGCCTCATCGGTTCCACAACTCCCCCCTAGTTCGTAAATGCTTATTCCATGTTTCAAAACTATTGAAACTTGGCACACCCATCAAAGTTTGGCAAGATTTTATAATTCTTTTGTCATTTGTCTTGGGTGTGGCCAGTGGACTACAAAGCGCCCCCTAACATTTCGAATGAGTTTATCGCTGTGGTTGCCACAGAGTTTGTCTGATATTCACAAGTTTTGGTGAAGACATTGTTCTCACCATGACAGACATATTTCCTTTGGCTTGTATTAGCTCCACCCAACAGGAAGTCAGCCATTTTGGTTTGTTTGAAAAATGCATGCTCTGGAATTTGAAATACTCCTCCCAGGGATTTCATGTTACAGGTACCAAATGTGGGTGACATCATACTAAGACATTGACGATGCTAAAATGCGAAAGGATTTTTGATATATTGAACAGTGTTGCCATGGCGACACGATAAATAAGGTAAAAAATTGGAATGTGGAAATGTCTCATATCTTCTGCGTGCATTGTGTGATTTACATCAAAATTTAGCCAAATGTTGTTCTTGCAGGCTGATCACATTGATGTGGCTATTGTGGGTCACGGTCGTAGCGCCACCAGCTGGTGGAAGGAAGTGTGTCACTTTTAACAGACCTTGAAATATCCCTTTTATTTTTTACCTGAATTGCTTTAAAAAAAATGGAAAAATGTCAAGACAGTGCAGATTTAAAATTCTGAAGGGATTCACACTTTGGTGAGGAACGGGATAAATGACATACCCAAAATAAAAGGTTTACTGCTCATGAGTCCCTGTGACTACACACATAATCAAGTATCTTTAGAAAGCTAACACATGAGACTTTAATATGAAATCTTCAAATTACTCAATCTGTTACTAACACAAATACAAAATAATTTTTTTTTTTTTTTTAAAAATCATATTTCACACTTATTATGAAATAAATACAAAATGCTGTGGGATAGACACCTAAAAACAGAGCAGGTCTTACCAAGAAAGAAGTCTTACCATGCTATGTTTCAAATTTGAAAGTGATACTAGCAAAAATGAGCTTTCTGTAAGCCTTTATCTAAGTGCTTGTCTGGGTGCCTTTCTGAAAAGACCAGCGTTGTCAAAGAGACTGAGTGCGCGCATTTGAATCTTCCAATGAGAAGTGTTCTCACTTATGAAATGACGCGATAATTTATAAGAACTATCAACACCCACATATTGCCATATTCGTAATTTCATTGGTTACATGTCCTCATAAATTACAACCCTCTGGAGTGCTATTGGTAGATTTTTTAACCTAACAAATTTGCCTACGCATGAACAGACGTCATCAGAAACAGCTGTTCTCATGCGCTATTTTCTAAAACTATGAAGCCAGTTTTATTCAGAAAACATCAGGGGTGCGATACTTCTGTTCCAGACACTCTACTAAACACATTTATATGGTTTGTTTTATCGAAGTGCATGTTAGACGTGCATAGTTTGTCGAATAACAAGGATGACGTCGTAGTGTTTACCGATTTCATGATGTAATGGAAGTTCTATGGATTTTTATACAAATTTGTGGGCAAAGATTTACTATGGATGTCATGTAATGGACTACTGCAGTCAAAACAGACAGATGTGATCATTTATTGTTAATAAACATATTTCTTATTTTTTATATAAATAAAATATAATAAAAATATCAACTGAAATCAAACCAAATCAAATCTATATGTCTAACCCAGTTCTGAGTGGCAATTATCAAATAAAAATCAATCAAATCACTTTATTGGCACTCAACCAAATTGTGGCAGCGGGGGCATGGTCAAGCGTCCATCCGGAGTGAGAAAAAGTGGTAAGGGCGTTTGCTCCTGAGCTAGATTATGTTTAACACTGGTTTCTAATTCCAGTGAGCATGGGGATAGTGGCATATAAGCAGCCACACCACCAGCAGAAGAGAGAGAGAGAGTCTGGCACAAGGAAGGCCACAGTGCTCCTGACGCTGTTACATTTATTCTGTTATGTTTGTGAAGCTAATGAGTTGAAGTTACTATGTGCCTGTGAAGCTGATGTGCTTAAGTTACTACGTGCCTGTGAAGCTGATGAGTTTGCGAAGTTGTAAAGCACTGAGGTGGCTGATTAAAAGTCTTACCTGAGCCTGGAAAACCCGCTTCCCTGTGTTCTCCTTTCACTCTAACTCCCTTACACTGGTGCTGAAACCCGGGAAGTTGAAGTATGTCCCATGGAGCCCTCCCAGCTGAGCAAGATCCTCCAGTCCCTCACTAGCCTGCATCAGAACCATCAGCAAGCCCTGCTTGAGCTCCACCAGGGCCAGGATCGCCGGTTTTTTTAAATCTTGCAGGCTCAAGCGGAGGACCGGCATGCAATCTGGAGCCTCCTCGGCCAGGAGAAAGCCCTGGCCATGACAGCTTCCTGCCCCCATCCCCTCTCCTGATGATGGGGGTGGATGATGACGCCGAAGCCTTGATTGACCTGTTTGATAGGACTGCAGGGATTTGGGGCTGGCCGTGTGACCAGTGGGCGGCCAGGCTTCTCCTGTTGCTGTCCGGGGAAGCCCAGCTTGCTGCCCAACAACTGCCGGCGGCAAACCTCCTGGCCTACGATGACTTGAAGAGCGCCATCCTGCAGCGGATGGGTCGGAGCCCGGAGCAGTACCGCAAGCTCTTTCAAACCCTGAAGCTCGGGAAGACCGACCGCCCGTTTGCATTCTCTCAACGGCTCCGAGATGTGTGCTGGAAGTGGCTACTGGAGGGGAGGTGCGACGTCGAGGGATTGATAGATCAAGTGGTGCTGGAACAGTTGGTCCATCGACTGCCCAGTGGGATGGTGGAGTGGGACCAGTGCCACCGCTCGGCGTCGCTGGAGGAAGCTGTTCAGCTCACGGAGGACCATTTGGCAGTGTACACGAGGGCGGAAGAGCCCTCCTCTCTCTCTCTCCCCTTTCCCTGTGTGTTCCCTTGTCTCTTCCCCCTCCCCTCTTCTCTCTCACTCTGCTCTCTCCCCAGGGCCCGTTCCTGCCCCGCGGAAGCGAGAAGCTTTGCCGCCGAGGCCGGTTCCCTGCACGCGGGGATTTGCACCACCGTCAGCCCCTACAGTGCCCTGCCGCTCTCCCCCTCAGGTGGAAGTGTCCGCCAATGCAAGTGCGGGCGTGGTGCCTGGGCCGACCTGCTGGAGTTGCGGAGATCCGAGGCACTTCCGGGATCAATGCCCTGTGATGGAGCTGGGAATGGTGGTCCAGATCCCTGATACTCCACAGGCTGCCCCTGATCGGGCCGGAGCATACCGGATACCGGTAAGAGTCAAGGGGGTACTCACTAAGCCTTTGTGGACACGGGCTGTAATCAAACCACTATCCACCAACGCTTGGTTCAACACGGGGCTTTGGGCACAACTAAAACGGTGAGGGTGAAGTGTGTGCATGGGGATATTCGTAACTACCTTGTGATTAAATTCCAGGGAACAAAACATAGAGTGGAGGCCGCGGTTAGTTCCCACCTAACCCATCCGCTGATTTTGGGGACTAATTGGCCTGAATTTAGAAATGTTTTAAAGGGAATATGTGTGGATGGGTCCTGTCCAAAAGTGATGAGATGTGAAATGTGCGATGCTCTGGCAGGGGAGGCGGAGCCGGGGCCGTCTTTGGCTGCTCCACATCAGGATGACGTGAGGGGGGGAGAGGCTGCAGCCCCTCCCATCCTCAGGGAATTTCCCGAAGGGGATTTCCCTTTGGAGCAGTCACGAGACGAAACCCTCAAGCACGCCTTTGACCAAGTGAGAGTGATCGATGGTCAACAACTCCAGCCGAATGTCACACTTTCATATCCATATTTCGCAATTATAAATGAGCAGTTGTATAGAGTGACGCAGGATGCTCAAACAAAGGAAGATACAACCCAGCTCTTAATACCGCGGAGCCGTCGGGAAATGGTTTTCCAGGAGGCTCATTATCATCCCAGGGCGGGTCATCTAGGGGAAAGGAAAACACTGAACCGTTTAATAGCCCGTTTTTATTGGCTGGGCATTGGCGGCGATGTCCGCAGGTGGTGTATGGCATGCCACGAATGTCAGCTGCTGAATCCACACACCACCCCAAAAGCGCCATTGCGCCCTCTTCCGCTGATCGAGGTCCCCTTCAAGAGAATTGGAATGGACCTCGTTGGGCCATTAGAGTGGTCAGCACATGGACATCGTTTTGTATTAGTCCTAGTGGACTATGCAATGCGATATCCGGAAGCAGTGCCTCTACGCAGCATCTCAGCATGTAGTGTTGCAGAGGCACTCTTTAAAATAATCTCCCGGGTGGGGATTCTGAAAGAAATCCTCACCAATCAGGGCACAACCTTTATGTCACGAACACTATGCGAGTTTTACGAATTATTGGGCATTAAGTCAATTCGCACCAGCGTTTACCATCCACAAACAGATGGCCTGGTGGAGCGGTTTAATAAAACCCTTAAAAACATGATTCGTAAGTTTGTGCTCGAGGATACTAGAAATTGGAACAAATGATCCCCTGTTATTCACAGTATGAGAGGTCCCACAAGCCTCCACGGGATTTTCCCCATTGAGCTGCTATATGGGCGACGCCTGCGTGGCGTGCTTGATGTCATACACGAAGCTTGGGAAGAGGGACCTTCAAACAGTAAGAATGAAATTCAATACATTCTTGATCTTAGAGCAAAACTCCACACCTTGGGGCAACTAACACAGGAGAATTTGCTCCAAGCTCAAGAAGGACAGCGCTGGCTGTATGACAGGGGAACTCGGCTGCGGGAATTTGCACTGGGAGATAAGGTACTCGTATTACTCCCCACATCGAGCTCCAAATTACTCGCTAAGTGGCAAGGACCCTTTGAGGTCACACGACGAGTGGGGGATCTCGATTATGAGGTAAAGCGAACCGATAGAGTGGGCACACATCAATTATGAACCTCCTGAAATTATGGAGGGAGGTGGTCCCTTTGACACTGGCTATGGTAGTTCCAGAGAGGGCGGAGCTCGGGCCGGAGGTGAATACGAAACACAATCATTTCACCCCGGTCACTTGCGGAGACCACCTCTCACTGTACCAACTCGCAGAGGTTGCCAAACTACAACAAGAATTCGCAGATGTATTTTCCCCTCTACCGGGTCGCACGAACCTCATCCAACACCACATCGAGACCGAGCCGGGGTGGTGGTACGTAGCCGTCCCTACCGATTGCCCGAGCACAAAAGGAAAATTGTCCGGGATGAAATGAATGCAATGCTCGATATGGGGGTAATAGAGGAATCCCACAGCGATTGGTCCAGCCCGGTTGTTCTTGTTCCTAAGATCAACGGGTCTGTACGGTTCTGTGTGGATTATAGAAAAGTCAACGCGGTGTCTAAATTTGACACATTCCCAATGCCTCGCGTTGATGAGTTGCTCGATCGGTTGGACACTGCTCGATTTTATTCGACACTGGATTTGACAAAGGGTTATTGGCAGATCCCCTTGACACCAATTTCCCGTGAAAAAACAGCCTTGTCCACACTGTTCGGATTACACCAATTTGTGACGCTTCCATTTGGTTTGTTTGGAGCCCCGGCTACGTTTCAGCACCTCATGGACCGAATCCTCAGACCGCATTTGGCTTATGCCGCTGCATACTTAGATGACATCGTCATTTACAGTAATGATTGGCAGTGGCACATGCAGCATCTGAGGGCAGTTCTGAGATCGCTGCGATGGGCGGGACTCACAGCAAACATCAAGAAGTGTGCGATTAGGCGGGTGAAGGAACAGTATCTGGCGTCCCCAAATTGACAATACTGCGGCGATTGCGGCCTGCCCAAGGCCCAAGACCAAAAAGGGGGTGAGAGACAGTTCCTGGGGCTGGCTGGCTATTATAGGAGATTCGTGCCTAATTATTCGGACGTCACCAGCCCGCTGACTGATCTCACTAAAAAGGGAGCTCCAGATCCGGTCCAGTGGACGGAGCAGTGTCAACAGGCGTTTATGCAAGTGAAAGCCGCGCTATGCGGGGGGCGGCTTTTACATTCACCCGATTTCTCTCTCCCTTTTGTCTTGCAGATGGACGCTTCAAACAGAGGGCTGGGGGCCGTACTCTCGCAGGTGGTGGAGGGGGAGGAGCACCCGGTGCTGTACATTAGCCGTAAGCTCTCAGCTCTCGCTGAGACTAAGTACAGCACCGTGGAAAAGGAGTGTCTCGCCATCAAGTGGGCGGTCCTCACTCTCCGGTACTACCTGTTGGGGCAGGCCTTCACCCTCTGCTCGGATCACGCCCCACTCCAGTGGCTCCACCGAATGAAAAATGCCAACGCACGGATCACACGTTGGTATCTGGCTCTTCAGCCATTTAAGTTCAAGGTGGTCCACAGACCGGGGGCGCAGATGGCTGTCGCCGACATCCTCTCCAGAAATGGGGGGCCGGATATGTGGCAGCGGGGGCGTGGTCAAGCGTCCGTCCGGAGAGAGAAAAAGCGGTAAGGGTGCTTGCACCTGAGCTAGATTATGTTTAACACCTGTTTCTAATTCCAGTGAGTATGGGGAGAGTGGCATATAAGCAGCCATGCCACCAGCAGAAGAGAGAGAGAGAGAGAGAGTCTGGCACAAGGAAGGCCACGGTGCTCCTGAAGCTGTTACATTTATTCTATTATGTTTGTGAAGCTAATGAGTTGAAGTTACTATGTGCCTGTGAAGCTGATGTGCTTAAGTTACTACGTGCCTGTGAAGCTGATGTGTTGAAGTTGCTACGTGCCTGTGAAGCTGATGAGTTAGTGAAGTTGTAAAGCACTGAGGTACCTGATTAAAAGTCTTACCTGAGCCTGGAAAACCCGCTTCCCTGTGTTCTCCTTTCACTCTAACTCCCTTACACATATACACGTGCAACAGTGGGTGAAAGTCTTGGGTGCAGTTCCGAGCAACATAGCAGTCATGACAGTGATGAGACATACCAATTTACAATAAACACCAGATTTACACAACAAAATTTACATATCTAATATACACTATTACACACTACACAATATACAAATAATAATATACAATGTACAGTATGCAATACACACAATATATAATACACATACACACAATATAGAATACACACTATACAATAAAAATAGTATATATAAAATACACAGTAGGTTGTATTGTGCTGTATTGACATTCAAGCTGTTGGTTGATAGTCAGTTGTCAGTGTGTTACATGAAAATGTCCAATAGATGTCAGCCAAGCTCCATTGTTGAATGATTCCCAAACAGTCAGTGACTCATATGTCATTCTCCGCCCCATTTGGTCCAAATCGATCTGAACCGGTGTCATTCGTTTGTGCTGATTTTTGTCGTTAAAAGACACTGTAACTATTTAATAATTAATAACTTTATTTATTTATCACACATTTGCACATATATAGTGAAATTCTTTTTTTCACATATCCCAGCTAAGCTGGGGTCAGAGTGCAGGGTCAGCCATGATACAGTTCCCCTGGAGCAGATAGGGTCAGGTGCCTAGCTCAGGGGCCCAACAGTGCCATCTTGGCAGTGCTGGGGCTTGAACCCCCAACCTTCTGATCGGTAACCCACAGCCTTAACTGCTGAGCCACCACCTGCCCCATTTATCTTCTTTAGAAATAGCATGAAACTTTTTGGGAGCGGTGACGTCACTCCAAATTGCTCCGAACCGGTGTCGTTCGTTTGTGTTTGATTTGTGCTGATTTGTGCCATTAAAATTAATCTTGTATCTGTTTCCCTTCATTAGAAATAACAGCTTGTATTCGGCAGCAGTGACGTAACTCTCAACCCCATGTGGTCCAAATCGCTCCTAACCGGTGTCGTTCGTTTGTGCTGATTTGTGCTGTTAAAAGAAACATCATAACATATTCCTTTCTTTGTATTTAACAGCTTTGGGAGCCGTGAAATTATTCCAAGTTTTTTCACAAGTGAACAGCTACTGTATTCAGTTCTCAATACGTTTATTAGTTTTAATTCTGCTAGAAGCTGGCGTGACTTGTGTTGACTGTGTTTGTATAATTGCATAGTCCTATATATTAGCTAATATTCAAAATATTTATTTGAAATTACAGCGCAATGTTTGAAATCATGTTACGTGCCGTTCACATGATTGAATGCGTTTGTTTTTGCACTAAAATTACACGCAGCGCCACAAAAGAGCAAAACGTATGTGTCTTGACTCGAGACGATTAACAGTTTAGGCTCTTTTAAACTTGACATGGCGTCTAAAAACACAAACAAGCCGTCAAAGACGTCTGTCTAGCACACGTTTACATTGAAATCATTTATAAAAGTGCAGACAGACACAAAAACACGCTCAATGTGTAAGACTAGAACTCTGTAGAAAAGTTTGATCACACTTGACTATTTTTTATTATTTGTTACTGCACATTTTAGATTTTAGAGTATAACATCATCAAATTAAGAAGTAACACAAAAGTATGGAAATTATGCAGTGACCAAAACAAATTAAATCAGAAACATCTTCTATTTGAACTTCTTCAGTGTAGCCTTTCATCTATTCCAACTCTGCACACAGTTCATTTTTTCTCAATCAACTTCAGGTGCATCCTGGGATATTTTTTAAACAGTATTGAATGATTTCATATGCTGGACACTTGTTGGCTACTTTTCTTAAAAATGAATAAATAAATAAATAAATAAAAGGTTTGTATAGACATCTATAATTAGGCACACTTAATTTTTGAGTACAGAAATAATCCCAAGCATTTGACCATAAGCCTTTAGATCAAAAGGTTTTATGATTATGAGAAACAACTTAGTCAGTGTCCTTTTGACTGGTTGTGTAGCCTATATTTATTTTATAATTTCTTGATATAAATTTTGTTTACTATTGTTATTTTTTATTTGATTTGTATTGTATCTTGCTATGTTTTGCTATTGCTATAGATAAATCGAGGATAACTGAGTTTCAAGTTTTTAGTTGAAGTTTTTAAGCTTAAAGTAACCATTTAAAGTGATTTTAATAAGGACAATTTAGAAATTTTACCAAACAATTTGGTCAAATTAGCTTCAGAAAAAGTGACTAGCTGAAAGGTGAGTAGTTTGCATCCCTGGTTTAAATATCAGACCAGTCTATTTCCTGACAGAGAGATGTGTTTGAGTTTGATGTGGTGAAAGATTCAATCTTTGTCAAAAATTAATGCTTCAACAATAACAAACATGGCACAAACCAGAAGCGAGCACAAATAATGAAGACAGGTGAAAGTGATTGACATGGGGTTTAAATACTTGCTAAATACAAAGAAAGGAATATGTTATGATGTTTGTATCATCTCCATAGTAACAGTGTAGCGTCTCCTCCACGTTGTGCATTCACTATCAAAATCCTTCTAAACTTCCACGGGACAGCAGACAGCACACATACATCACAGCTTGCATTTAATCTTCACCCTGCGTGCTGAGAATGAGACACAAAATCTACATTTATACAAAAAATCCCTAACATTCACTTAAAATCCCCATTAGTTGTGTAATAAAATGTGATTAGAATTTGAAGTGTTATTAATACAGTAGGCTATGAATCTGAAAATGGCATTATATGCTGGACACTTGTATGCTGAAAGTAAGTGTTTATAAACGTTTTTACTGATATAAAAATGTCAATTATATACAGTAGATATATGCAATATACGGAATATGACTATGACAAAAATGACAATTTTCATATATGTAACATGTTTTTAAACACTTGTGGAATATAAATGTGTACATAAATGCTCAAATATATCAACTCTAATTGTATTTGTTCATATATGGCCAGTGGCAATTTCTCAGGGCCAGCAAAGCCTTCTCTGCCGGCATAATATGCCTAATAAATAAATATTTTTCATCCTTTCATTCTCATTGACCTTTTTGCCTATGTATTTTCAATCGCTTTCCACTCCTAATTCATCTACAAAAGAATAGCAAAAAAAGAAAAAATTATCCAATCAGAATTTATTCCTCGATGCTTACAAGCAAAGTGTGACAACTGTTTCACAAATTACATGCAAGAGGCCATGCACCTTAGCTGAAGTAGCACGTGAGTTTGAGCTCCACCACGTCAGGCTTTCAGAATTCCACAGAATTACATGTTAGTTGTGGCAATGTAACTGAATATGTTGTGACAACCAGAAAAGTGAAATTCCTGTTGCCACAATGTAACTCTGGAATGGTGCCAGTCCGTCATAATGACGTTGTGGCAAGATCGTGGATCAATAGTGTCACAATGTAACTCTGGAATGGTGCCAGTCCGT